>NW_025318951.1:0-131060 GCF_016746245.2 Drosophila santomea
CAAGTGCACTCTCTCCGACTCTAGAAAACAAAAGCGGACAAGAACCAAAACAAAACACAAAACGGTTTCAAACAGGGCTGGATCGCTACATTCAAATAAAGCTACATTCGGCTGGCAATCAGCCGAAAATAAATCGCACCAACGTTGACAACTCAACTTCAAATAGGTTTGCACCACTACTGGATGACTGCGAAGTGAATCCAATCAAAGAACAGGAGCAGAAGAAGATTAAGCATACGAGAGAAAACCTCAAGTGCACTGGTTAACAAACTAGCTACGATCATCGGAGAAAACAAGTTCCACGTTATACCTCTTACCAAGGGAAACATACATGAAACGAAAGTGCAGACTCCGGATGAGGCTAGCCATCGATCAGTGACCAAGTACCTGGATGAAGCTGGAAAGAGTTACTATACCTACCAGCTTAAAAGTGCCAAAGGATTTCAGGTTGTCATTAAAGGAATTGAATCATCAGTGACCCCATCCGAAATTATCGAGGCACTAAAGGAGAAAAACTTTAAGGCAAAAACGGTGATCAACATTCTTAACAGGAAGAAAGAGCCGCAGCCACTCTTCAAAGTCGAACTGGAGCCATCGAGTCAAAAAATCAGCAAACATGAAGTACATCCTATTTATAAACTACAGTTTCTACTGCACCGGAGAATAACCGTCGAAGAGCCACACAAGCGCAAGCAGCCTGTGCAGTGCACTAACTGCCAAGAATATGGCCACACCAAAGCGTACTGCACCCTAAAATCTATCTGCGTCGTTTGCAGCGATGCTCACAGTACCGCAAACTGTCCTAAGAACAAGGACGACAGCTCAATTAAATTATGCAGCAACTGGGGCGAAAACCACACAGCCAACAGCTCATCAAATAAACACCCACGATAACATGCAACAGCAGCCAATTGGCGTTGAAGCGATTATGCTTTCGATGCAGCAAAGCATGAAAGACTTTATGGTCTTCATGCAAACAACTATGCAAGAGCTTATGAGGAACCAAAACATCCTTATTCAAATGCTCGTTTCTTCTAAAACAGTATAATGACTCCCCTAATAATAGCAACCTGGAACGCTAATGGCGTTTCGCGGCACAAGCTAGAACTTACTCAGTTCTTAGCCGACAGAAACATTGATGTTATGCTACTCTCAGAGACTCACCTTACTGAAAAGTACAATTTTCAAATACCAGGATACAAATTTTACTTTACGAATCACCCGGATGGCAAGGCCCATAATACGATCGCGAATCAAACACCACTTTGTTAGTAATTGGCAAGAAGACTGCCTACCATCTACCTCTATAAGCCTTCAATGCTATAACGGTGCTCTCACTCTGGCTGCTGTCTATTGCCCACCCCGCTTCACAATATCAGAGGACAAATTCACAACACTCTTCGACTCGCTCGGTGAAAGGTTTGTTGCAGCTGGTGATTGGAATGCCAAGCACATGTACTGGGGATCTCGGATAGCGACCCCTAAAGGAAAACAGCTATACAACGCAATTATTAAACCGCAAAACAAGCTTAATTATGTACGCCGTATAGACTCACAAGCAACAGGACCAACTGGGAGAGGTACAAAAAATATGTTTGTTTACATACCGACTTCTCTAGCTCATTAGAAACCGAGCAAGACATCGATCAGTTTGCTGGTAGCCTAGAATCAACACTAGTTGCAGCAGCAAAAGCGTCAACTCCACAAGATACCCACGGATGCAGTAAAAAGTTCAACATGACAAGTCGAGATACCGAACTCCTTGTGCTTGAAAAACGACGACTTCGAAGGGAGTGGCAGGAGCACAGATCACTTGGCGCAAAGAGTAGACTAAAAGCAGCTTCGAGCAGACTTACTAAAGCGCTTAAGAAAAAAGAAGCGGACGCACAACTGCGTTACATCGAGAATCTCACGCCCATTGAGAGCAACTCATTAGAGAGCAACTGAAGACTGGAAAATCGCCTGGCTTCGATTTAATAACACCGAAAATGATAATCGAGCTTCCAATGTGTGCAGTTGTACAAATCTGCCTACTCTTCAACGCCATTACCAAAATTGGATACTTTCAGTTATCAGTTATAGTTATGATCCCTAAGCCTGGGAAAGACAAAACACAGCCATCATCATACAGGCCAATAAGCCTAATTACTTGCCTCTCCAAGTTATTTGAAAAAGTACTGCTGCTACGAATCAGTCCCCACCTTAAAACACACGACACACTCCCATCGCACCAATTTGGTTTTCGGGCAAAACATGGAACTATTGAGCAGGTTAACCGCATCACAACGAAAATTCGCACTGCTTTTGAGCATCGTGAATATTGTACAACTTTATTCTTAGACGTTGCACAAGCATTCGATAGAGTATGGTTGGATGGACTTATGTTTAAAATAAGCGATTCAAGCGATTGTACTATAGAAGCTGGAGTGCCCCAAGGAAGTGCATTAGGTCCAATTCTATACACCCTATACACGGCGGACATCCCAACAGACTACCAGCTAACAATATCCACATTGCCTGTTACATACTTTTCAACGAATATAGTATACCCTTTTACTCTACGAGTAACGGGTATAAATAGACAAAATAAAAAATTAAAATAAATTAAATTGTCCAAGTTACGGGGTTTGGACTGTCAGCCGCTCTCCGCACCCTCTCACTCTCTCTCGCTCTTCACCACAGAGTCTTCAACTCTACTCTCCACGTGGCAGCTTAAATTGGACTCTCCGATGCGCTCCGGAGAGCCTAGCTAATAATAATAATAAGCTTTAGTGTAAAACTGATTTTCGCCGAATAAACATACGCCCGGTCGCGCCCGCGCAATTACGAAAAGTCTAGTGCTCGCTTTTTTTTCGAGTGTTTCTATTTCAGCATATTTGGAAAATTCCAGGACAGCAACCCCCACCCCACCCAACATTTTGATCCATTCGAGCCGGATCACCTGGATTTTCAATTTTGTCCATCAAACCAATTACAAGATAAGTACGAAATTTCCATTCCTTTTAATTGCCGGTCTGCAGCAAAAGGTTCGAAAATCCAATTTCGTTCAATTTGCTGTAAGATTTATTGTCAAATCTAACGGATTTCTCCGACAAAAGGCAATTAAAGAAAAGTACTTATTTATTTCTACGGGCGCCGCCATATTACCCACCGTTCCTTTTCACCCTCATTCGTGAAAGTCAGAAGTCCAAATCTCCGAATATATTTAAATATTCATCCCGAAATTTCATATTGCAAAAAAGAATTAAAGTTTAAAAAAGTGCAAAATTCCAACTCTAAAAGAGGGAAAATAATTTGTGCCAAGTTTAGTGAAAATTCGAAGCCCAAAGATCTGGCAAAAGTGGCAAAAATTCTGTTCTCGTTTCACTGTGTCCAACGCAAGCCAAATTCTTTTCGAAACACATTTTTGTTTTAACTCCGCAGTCCACTTAATACAATTTGCTATCGAAGAATACAAAAACAAAAACAACACATATCCTCTGGCCATTCCAAATAAAATATAAATAAAACATCTACACGCCAGTTCCATATATTACATATATTACATCAACATACATTACATCAACATATATTACATCAACATACATTACATCAACATATATACTTTTTTTTTTCGCGCGAGTCCCACGGCCACACCTCCAGCCCAACCGACCGAGGGGCGCTGCCGTGTATCGCGCGGCTCGAATCGCGGGAAGATAGACGCGATATAGAAGACAGTAAAGGACGAGGAAATATATGTATATAGAAGTAAGATCTAAGAATTCGTTAAGTATGTTAGTATTGATCGCTTTAAAAACGGCAGAGAGTCAGAACTAGAGATAATAGGATACAATCTATTATAGTCAGAACATAATACTCTGTAGGGATCATGCAACTCATAATTAGACCTACAATGATTTAAAATTAGAGGTACGTAATTTCTAGTAAATCTGCTCGGAACAGTGAAGTTTAGCCGACTAACCAAGTCGGGACTATCCACACCACCACGAATAAGGTTAAAAATAAAGACTGTTCCAAGCATCGTTCTACGGTTAGCTAAGGAGGGTAAGTTAATTAACATTAATCTACTTGAATAAGGAGGTAATCTAAGGTTTGCATCCCAATTAAGGCACCGTAAGGCAAAAAGTAAAAAGTTCTTTTGGTCCGAGTAAACTTCATATAATGGACTCCAAACAGGTGATCCATACTCGAGGATCGGACGGACTAGAGAAATAAATAAGGTTTTGGTCATGTAAGGATCATCAAATTCCTTTGACCACCGTTTTATAAAACCAAACACACCTCTGGCCTTATTAACAATAGACGAAATATGGTCTGAAAATTTAAGTTTAGGGTCCAGAAGAACACCAAGATCATCAACATGTGTTATTCTGTCCAAAGAGCACCCACTTAAAGTGTAAGTTGCGTGCATTGAGTTGGCACGATAAAAAGTCATAACTTTACACTTAGAGCCATTTAAGTTTAAAACGTTATCACGGCACCAGGTTTGAAAGCAATCTAGATCGGTTTGTAAGTCCAAATGGCGAGAAATGTCCTTATATTGCAAGCATAATTTTACATCATCAGCGTACATTAGTACACGCGAATGATTTATTATTAAGGGAAGGTCGTTAATAAATAAGGTAAAAAGGAGCGGACCTAGGTGGCTCCCTTGTGGGACGCCGGATGTGACTCGGAGAATACAAGAAAGAGAATTTTTAAAAAGGACCCGTTGCGTCCAGCCATTCAGATAACTTAGAATCCAATTTAGGAGATCAACAGGGAAACCTAATAAATCAAGTTTTTTTATTAAAATTGAATGATTAACAGAGTCGAATGCTTTACTAAAATCTGTATAAATGACATCTGTTTGAAGATTATTTTTGAAGCCCTGTACTACGAAGGAGGTTAGCTCCAGAAGGTTAGTAGTTGCTGATCTGCGTTTCATGAACCCATGCTGACATGGTGATATAATTGACCTACAAAGGTGCTGCAAATGAGGAGTGATAACGTTTTCAAAAAGCTTAGGGATAGCAGACAATTTGGAGAATCCTCTGTACTTGGTTGCATTCTGCCTTCTTTATGGAGAGGGATCACAAAGGACTCCTTCCATATTTGGGGGAACTGTGTAGATTCCAGAGATAAGTTAAACAGTTTTAGTAGAGGCTTGCACAAGGCTTCCGCACAGAGTCTAAGCACACAGCCAGGAATTCCGTCGGGACCTGGCGAATAGACAGGCTTAACTCGCTGAAGATCATGAAGCAGTGAGCTTTCGTTTAAAGTGGGACAGAATATTAAATTTGACTTTGATACCGCGTAAGAGTAAGGCCGTTCAGAATGAGGTAACGTAGAATATGTGGTTTGAAAAAACTTGCCAAATAGATCGGCTATTGCCTGATCCGATGTTACCGAAGTATTTTCAAAAAATAGCGAGGAAGGGTAACTTGTTGTTTTGCGCTTAGTGTTAACGAAACTATAAAACTGTTTGGGAACTGTGCGAACTAGAACCTACAACGATTTAAATAATTCCTATAACACTGATCGTTAAGCACGGTAAAATTTAACCGAGCACTTACATATTTAGAAAACATAGCTTTAGAACCGGTATTTTTAAATTTTATATAAAGTCTGCACTTAACATTTCTTAGGTGTGTCAACTCTTTATTAAACCAAGGAGGTTTGTTAGAGGTAGACGGATAGTACATCGGAACACAAGAGTTGAAAAATGATTTAATTGCAGTATAAAAAATATCTATGGCATCGGCCATTATGCTGCAAGAATATAGATCGGACCAATTAAAGCCAGATACAAAAAGATTTAGCCTCCGAAAGTTTGCCTTACGAAATCAACATATATTCCATATTACATCACAATACATTACATCAACATATATTAAATCAACATATATTCCATATTACATCACCATACATTACATATATTACATCCATATACATATATCACATATACATTACATATATTACACCCACATACATATATCACATACATTACATACATTACACCCACATATATTACCAACATACACTGCGCATATTATCTGCATTCCTTATAAACATATACCAAAGTGTAAATTGTTTCCCGTCGGCAAGTCCAAACACCAAATAAAAATTTTTCCAAGTGTCGACGCTGAAAAGGCGTTTTCTTTTCCATCAATTTTTTCCATAAATTTCCAAATCAATTTCCGAGCAATTAATTATAAGCGGTTTTTTTTTTTAACATAAATTTTTCAAGATTTATTTAATTATATTTAATTTTTCATAAAAACTATAAGACTTACAATAATTTTTTCATCCAAAAAAAAATGTTCTTTGTAAACAAAAAATTTAAAAAAAAATAAATAGACCACCGCCAAATATAAGTCGTTCACCCGACAAATATTTTTCCTGTATTGCTCGGACATTAATTTGTGTTTTTAGAAGTTCTTACAACGCGGAGAAAAGATTCCATTTCCACCATTCCAGAATTCCCCGTTTCCAGTTGTAAAGAAAAAATAAAACTTGTTGCTACGTTCCAATAAACATTTTTTCGACCGTGTTCCACATTCCAAGTGCTCCAACCGTAAATCAGGTGGACCTGATTACCATAAATCACTGGTCATTTATACAATTCGCTGTTCACTCCAAGTCAGCTGTCCAATTAGTCCAAACTACGGCGTTCCCACTTCGTAAATTGTACACCACTTTCTCACCCGTTACATCTTATACGGTCTTTTCCAGCTGCTTTCTACCGTTCACGGCAGCAATCTTAAACTTATTAAGTGCAGTCTAACGATAATCTGTCCACATTTGCAATAGTGTGACCGTGCTCCAAAACCGATTCCTTTCCATTTCGCATTTCTTCGATTATGTCCATCGGGGACGATAAGAAGAAATTGTCCGCTGGCAAAACCAGGTCTATTTTTCACCACAAGGGCCGAAGAAACAAGAATTCCAAGCATTTCGGTGAAAACGCCTGCGCAGAGTTCCGACGACTGTGCTACTCCATCCAAAGCCACAGTACAGCGCACAGCTAAAAATATGGCTGCTTCCGATCTAGCGCTAGCCAAATTCATTTCGGTTTCTGACCGCTTAAGCGAATTTGAGGCTCAGATCAACACACCGGAATCCGCAGCTCCAACCGTCACGATGCTTAGCATCCGTCGCGACCAAGTCCGAACCCTATGGGACAAGGTTGAAAGGGAATTCGACCTCTGCTCAGAGTGCCTTGTGTCAGCAGGCAAAGCGGCAGCAGGCAACATGCCTATTCTCAGGGCTAAATACAGTTATTGCTATTCAGTCTATGAAAGGTGTGTTGCCCAGCTCGTTGATAAAATCGAACAGGGCATGTCTCAGTCCATCCCAGCCGCGAACGCTGCGCCCCAGGCCTATATTTTCTCTGGCTATCGGTTGACTTCATGCGATACAGAAGTTTTCGCAGGCGACTATCTTCGCTGGCCCGCACAATTGTTTTACTTGCCGTGGCCGGCATCACACGTTATTGCACCGAAACAACCCCTTTTCCAGCAATTCAAGTCCTTCAAATCCTGCAAGGCCAATTTCTGCTAATCAAGCCAATTTCGTTCCTAATGAGCAAGCCGGTGTTCAAACTTATTTCGCCACGGGCTCAAGAGCTATCCTTTTCGGCACCGCCGTGATCAATATTTCCCATCTTGGCACTATCTTTAAGGCACGCGCCCTGATCGACTCCGGATCAGAGGCAACATTTATAACCGAGCGACTGTTCAATCTAATTAGATTGCCATTCCAGCCTTCAAGCCCAAGTCTCAGGCTTAAACCAAACAGTAGCAGCGCAGTCCAAGAAGCTCTGCAGTTTCACCATCCGATCTCCGACTAGGCCCGCGTTGCAGTTGGAGGCGACGGCCTATGTGGAGGATATACCAATAAAGTTGGTAAAAGAATCTGATTCCATGTGCGAGAAGAATTTCCTTCAAACGACCACGAGAGACGAGTGCGGCAAATATGTCGTTACTCTGCCTTTTCGCGACCCAGAACATATCGGTTCCGGGCTAGGGCATTCCAGGTCTCTCGCGTTGGCTCAGTTTTTAAAAAATGAGCAGCGTCTAAAAAGAGATGAGGCCTTAAAAGCGAGATACGATTCGGTGATCCAGGAATATCTCGACAGTTAGATGAAAGGCTCTCGTAGAAGCCCTAAGTTCCCGAGAGGAATTAAAAAAAAAAAACAAGAGAGAACGCTATAGTCGAGTTCCCCGACTATCGGATACCCGTTACTCAGCTAGTGAAAGTGCGAAGGAGGTCTTCAACACTGACAGTTTTTGGCGGTTTGTGGGCGTTAGAGTGGGCGTGGCAAAAAGTTTTTTGGCAAATCGATAGAAATTTACAAGACCAATACAAAAATGAAAATATATCAAAACATTTTTCAAAAGTGTGGGCGTGGCAGCTTTGGGCGGTTTGTGGGCGTTAGAGTTGGCGTGACAACATGAATCGACAAACTTGCGCTGCGCCTATGTCTCTGGAGTCTGTGTGCTTAATCTCAACTTTCAACCTTTTACTCTACGAGTAACGGGTATAAAAAGCACATGAGACAAGTTCTTCCTACCCATGATTGCAACGCCTATTATCTGCCACATCACGCCGTCTTAAAACCGGAGAGCGTAACTACTAAACTCCGTGTAGTATTCAATGCCTCCAGCCCTTCATCAAATGGTACCAGCTTAAATGATAGCCCTAATGCTGACCCTGTCTTACAGTCCGACTTGACCATACAAATTCTGAAGTGGCGCTATTTCCGATAGTGTTTAGCGCCGATATCGAAAAAATGTATCGGCAGGTCTGGGTAGCTCCGAAGCACACTCCATTCCAACGACTATTTTCCGAAATAATAGTGGTGAAATCAGAGATTTCGAATTGAAAACAGTAACCTTTGGAGTCAATTGCGCGCCTTTCTTGGCCATTCGAGTACTGCAGCAGCTAGCAGCTGACGTAGAACTAAACCATCCAAAAGCTAGCAATATAATTCGAAATTTCACGTATGTGGATGATGTTCTAGCCACGAAAGAAGCTCAGCTTATTGTGCAAGAGCTCCAACCCGCTCTGAATTCCGCCGGATTTCCATTGAGGAAATGGACCTTTAACCAAAAGGAAGCAAAACCATCGGTATTCGTTGGAGTGCAACTTCCGACGAATTCTTCTTCGTTCCGCCAGAGTTGGCTATTGAAACGTCCTTCAAAAAACCTGCCCCAAATTGCCAAATTGTTCGACTCTGCATGCTGGTTAGCGCCGTTTATCGTTCAGCTAAAATTTTCACGCAGATTTGGCTACAGGAGCTTGGGTGGGACGAAAACATTCCAAATAAGCTTTTTCAGCGAAGGCTTAATTTTCTCCAAAGTTATTCGGTTTTAGAGCAGATACGCATTCCACGCTGGCTCTCGTTTCATTCAGAGTTCAAGGTCGAGCATAATGTCTTTTGCGATGCATCGCAAAAGGCTTATGGGCGGCAATATATGTCCGCGTAGAAGTGGGCAGCACCATTATGGTGCAACTCCTAACCGCGAAGACCCGGGTAGCACAAGTCAAAACGGTTTCGCTGCCAAGACTGTAGCTGTGCGGAGCGTTATTGCTTTCCGAAATGGCTGTAGCCATCATTCCACAGATGCCTACGATCAATTCCAAACTTCACTGCTGGAGTCCGTCCAGTGCTTGCATGGCTAAGCAAGCCAGCGTGCCAGTGGACCACAATAGGGTGACGAAGATCGCCCAGGCCACAAAAACAGAAAATTAGTCTCATGTTCAATCTGAGCATAATCCAGAAGACCTGGCAAGTAGAGGAGTTTCCCTCCAAGATCTAGCCGATAGCCAGTTATGGTGGCACGGACCGACTTAGTTGCAAAATCCACGCAACCAATGGCCAACTCAGGTCGACAACGCTCCGGTGACCGATCTGGAGAAGCGTGCTCTGAAAGTCCATCTCGAAAAAGCTCCTTCTAAAGGGTTGTTGGAACGTTTTTCCAAGCTTGAGAAAGCACTACGGGTCCTCGCTTATGTTCATCGCTTCATACAGCGGTGCAGGAAGCAGACATCTCCATCTGATGTGCACCTGCTGGCCACTGAAATCGCCGCCGCCGAGCGGTTCCCAATTAGAACACTCAGCGCAGAAAATTCCCAGTGGAATATCACTGCCTAAGTGAAAAGCGTCCAGTGCCAAGTTCCAGTTTCATCCTAAGCATGAATCCTTTTCTAGATCCGCAAGGACTGATCAGGGCATGCGGCCGTTTGGCGTGTTCCGGAAGCCTTCAATACAATGAACGGCATCCAGTGATTCTTCCGTATAACTGCCTGATTTCTCGCCTCCTTGCAAATTTCACGCATCGCATAACTCTCCATGGTGGTAACCAGTTATGGGTGCTCCTCATCCGGTCGAAATACTGGATTCCGAGAATTAAGAACCTGATGAAAGCAGTAGTAAATTCGTGCAAGGTATGTGTACAAAAAGCGGTTGCAAAGCCAACTGATGGGTGTCCTGCCTTAACTCCAGGCCGCTCTCTTCTATGTCTGAGGATCCGACAGATTTGCAGGCCCTGACGCCAGGTCATTTCCTTGTCGGGAGACCCCTTATGTCCACGGTGGAACACGAAGTAAAGGGAGAAACGAAATCCATTCTAAATCGGTGGTAGCATTTGAAGGCTCTCCATCAGCAGTTCCGTGTGCGATGGAAAGAAGAGTACCTCAAAGAACTCCATAATAGCACTAAATGGCAGGCCCCAACCAAAAATCTTCGCATCGATGACATGGTCGTCATCAAGGACGACAGCTTACCCTCTAATGAGTGGCGGCTCGCCAGAATTGAGTCTGTCTTTCCAGGAGACGACGGCAACGTCCGTGTAGTAAATATCCGTACTGCACGTGGAGTTGTTAAACGTCCAGTGGATAAAGTGCTTTTGCCGACGGTGTCTTCTAAATCTCCACAATAAATAGGCGCGCCTCTCGTCCTTTGTTGTAGCTCACTAGCACTAATCATCTCTTCTTTTTCATTTCGTTTTTGATCTCCTTTCGACATTCAACTACCCGCAGCATGGCCCCTCGTCAACAAAACGCACGCAGTGCTCGTGCCTTGAAAAGCAGACGTACCTGAGGTATTCAATCCTACCGTTGCCGAGTCTGCCGAGTCTGCCTCTTCGGAAGTGCGCGAGGTTCCTAAAGCTCAGCGCTGAAAAGCGTCTGCGAGCAGTCCTCATCAACAAATAATGCGCCAATTGCCTCGATCACGAGCATGATCGTTGCAGGAAGTACGACCGATCCCACCACACGCTGATCCACATGCACGAGCAGGCTAGCTCGTCGTCGCGATCTCGAGCGAGTTATCGGTGACGGCATAAGCTTGCCCTCACCTCCCCCGAAACCCCCACGGGTAAAAGCCTAAACTAAAGGCACTCAACCCGGAACAGAACCAGCAGCGTCAGCACCGGGGCAGCAGCAGATCGCCAACAGAGGATTCCGCCGAACCCGCGGACTGGGCATCTTGGGCATCCGCCCAAGAATGCAGCGTAAACAAAACAGCACTCGAATTGTAGCCAACATATAAAACTGAAATGAAATACAAAATCACTCTTGATCGAGAAGCAGAACCAGAAGGTTGTTATTATTCTTTACATCAAAACTTAAACTTCAGGAATATATCACAACTTCTACCGGACCACGACTTAACTGGCGCAGCCGAAAAAGAAGAACCACAAGGAAGCATAGCGGAAAACAAGGAAACAAGGAATGGAGATCTTAGGAATACTAACCATATTAGTGTAATGCAGGTAAGCGGCCGTGGCCAAGTGACCCGAATAAATGAGTGCGAAATATTTAAAGAAATCTAAAATGAGATGTAACAGTGCAACTATCAAAATTAACAATTCCATGCGCATAAGACAACCCGACACCAAGGCATAAAAAAAAAAAAAAAAAAAACCACAAAAAGAAATGAAAAATGACACATATCAAACGGCTTCAATCGCTGATTGCCGCTTAAATGCATCGCGCATTTAAATATGTAAACGTTACATACAGTGCAAAAAATTAGGGGAATAAACCCATATACTACAACTAAAATTGTGCACCACCAAACGAAACATATTAAACGGCTTCAATCGCTGATTGCCGCTTAAATGCATCGCGCATTTAAATATGTAAACGTCACATACAGTGCAAAAAATTAGGGGAATAAACCGCAAATATTACAACTAAAATTGTGCATCACCAAACGACACATATTAAACGGCTTCAATCGCTGATTGCCGCTTAGATGCATCGCGCATTTAAATATGTACGTTAGGTTATATACAGTGCAACAAAAAGTAAGGGAAATAAACCCCAAATAATTACAATTGAAACGAATATATACCAGACAAAACATATTTAAGCGGGCATCAATCGCTGATGACCGCTGGTGCATCGTGCACAAAATATCTAAATTGTCATACTGCGGATAGGCAAATGCAAATGCCCCGCCACCGAATTAATGAGTATGTGTGTTTATAATCACGGCCGATCATTCCGTTTTGTGCCAGCCAAGGTGGGGGAAGTGGTGCCGCTCAAGCTAGCCGCGGTTCTTGACTCCCGAGAAATCTGAAACCCGAGTGCGTAAACCGACGGCGACTGATGGGGGCACCCCCCATTCCCCTCCTGGGCCTTAACAACCACAATTGACGGCCGACCCCTTGAATTATGCTGGAGTTAAATTCTTTTGCGCATCGGACCACACAAAAATTAAAGAAACAATCAAATCTTAAAGTCAAAAGGAGATGAAAACTAAACAAAAAGCACTTGAAAACATTGTATTTGAATCACTTGGCTCGGCGGCTTTATTAGATTACTTTTTATCGATTAAGTAAACAATTATTAATGACATCCACTTGCAGATCCCAACGGATCAACCCATACACTACACAATAAACAATTTTTACGAATGATAAGTACAAACTAACAAAGAAAAACTTAAATAAAACATCGTAATATATAAAATCTTACATTAGCACACAAATACATATATATATTTTTTTTTCTCATACTCATACTCATACTTTTTTTTTATACTCTAATAATATAATATATCAATATACAGATAACCAAATATCGTCAAATATAGATAGGGAAAATAAAAAAAGGGAAAATAAAAAAAAAAGAAATACGCCGAATATCTTAACGTTATACTTACGCGAATTTTCACTTGCGAATAAAAGGGGTTCCGTAACCTAAATGTCAAAGAGGACAATAGTGGACAAAACGAGGTCCAGGCTAGGTCTCAGGAGTAGCGGTAGCCTACCAGAGATTAGGGAGGAAGAATTAATAGCCATGGATTCGGGACACGCCACCGGGGTTCTAGAACCACCAGCCCGATCCCCGGCGGTTCGAATAGTATAGGGAATATGAGCACTGTCCTGAATACTTCAATTAATACTACTCTGACCACTACATTGAATCCGAAAGATATTTTAGCATTTGTTAAACAACTACCGACTTTCGATGGGACCCCGGGACCCTACATAAGTTCATTGTAAGCGTGGAGGAGGTCATTATGTTAATTAGAGGAACTGACCAAACACCTTACGGGCAGCTATTGCTGCGTACGTTGAGGAACAAGATAATAGGGAAAGCGGACGAAACTTTAAGTATGCTGGATACTAAGCTGGAATGGGATAGTATTCGCGACAACCTAAAACGCATGTACGCATGCAAAAAGACGGAACCCATACTAATATCTGAAATACAGAACCAACCAAACAGTCTCTCCTTCGGGAAGCTTTTTTACGAAATTACCAGGCTCAGGAGCGAACTACTTACACTGCCAACTAATTCAGAACAGGGGTCAGTGCGGAATCAAAAAGAGCCCTCTATGATGGCATTTGCCTAAATGCCGTTTTAGTCGGGCTCCGCGAACCGCTCAGGTCAGTCATTCGGGCTAAAGGGCCGTCGACCATTGAGCAAGCCCACGAATGGTGCCAGGTGGAACAAAGTATCATGTACCAAAGAAAAAATAGGGATAACAACTATAGTAACAGCTTCGACCGTAACAGGTCTTATCAAAATAGATCAGGCGGACGCTTTGAGCGTAACCGCAATTACCCCTCAAACAATTATAGGCAGGACTATAGGAGTAATAACCCTTTCCGACAAGAGGAGTCCCGGAACTACAGTAATAGGGGGCGTAACAACTCCAGGGATGGATCACGCGACCCGCAATCAAATAACTCGGGTCGGCGTAACAGATCCCCCCAAAGGGCCCCCGCCAACTTCAATAACATTGATGACAGCGTAAATTTTCAACAAGGAGCCTCGACCGACAAGTCGGTTACTTAAGTAACAAAACTCCTGGCTCTGCCCTTCCCTATGTAACACTAACTCTTTTGACCCCCCCAAACTCCTAAAATTCCTTATTGACACCGGGTCATCTTACTCATTTATCGACCCGGACATTATTCCCAAGAATTGACGCGGACACTTGACCAGGACGTAAAAATAACCACTGTCTTGGACAGTTATACACTAAGAAAAGCAACGACACTACCTATACCGAGGGAGTTCGAGGAGCAAGGAGTCATGAACCTCCTGCTCTTCAAATTCCACCCCTTTTTCAACGGGCTCCTCGGTATAGACTTCCTAACTCAAAATAAGGCAAAGATTGATATTGAGAATTTAACCCTCAAGACACAATCTGCCTCAATTCCAATAATAACACGAACTAACAGGGGTACACAGGAATTGCACATTCCACCCCACAGCAGATCTCGCGTCAGACTGCCTGTAGACATTAACAAGGGACATTTTTCCGTCAATGCAGTGGGTATTAGTAACAACCTTACCATCACGGGGGGCCTCTACACAGCTATCGACGGACACAGTTACTTTGAGGTAACTAACAACTCTCACGACGAACGGACACTCTGCTTAGACCAACCAATAGAAGTTACACCGTATAATGAAGACGAATACAACCAAATCTACAGCATGACACTGGGGCCCAACCCCAATGAAAAATGCAAACAACCAATCGACCACATCCGGACGGAACACCTAAACTCGGAGGAGAAAAAGGGACTCCTCCTCGTCTGCAACAAGTTCCGGGAGCTGTTCTACGATGAGAAGGAGACTCTCACCTTTTCGAATGCCGTCAAACACTCTATACCAACAACAGACGATATACCGGTACACGTGAAAACATACAGGTATCCCTACATCCATAAAGAGGAGGTACGGAGCCAAATAAAAAAGATGCTAGAACAGGATATAATCCGAAATAGCCACTCACCTTGGGGCGCACCTGTCTGGGTAGTACCCAAGAAAACCGACTCGGATGGCAATAAGAAATGGCGACTGGTCATAGATTTCAGGAAACTGAATGAAAAAACCATCGCCGATCGATACCCCATTCCCAACATCAACGAAATTCTCGATAGTTTAGGCCGTGCCACGTATTTCACTACCTTGGACCTGGCAAGTGGGTTCCATCAAATCCAGATGAACCCCGAAGACAGGGCTAAAACAGCATTCTCGGTCGAAAACGGCCATTACGAATTTACTAGAATGCCCTTCGGTCTAAAGAACGCCCCCGCCACATTTCAGCGTGTTATGGACAATGTCCTAGGTTCACTAATCGGAAATATATATATAGCTTAGTAGAATAAGCTTTAGTTTCTAATTGGTAATCGCCGAATAAACTACACGCCCGGTCGCGCCCGCGCAATAATTGAAAGTAAAGTGTTCGCCTGTTTCTCGCTCCTCGAGTGTTTTTCATTTCAGCCTACCACGCAAAATTCAAGGCCAGACATAGGTCGGAGCAACATAGGTCGCTCCGAGTGTTCTATATTGAATAATATTAATTCAGTTACGCCGACAGAGAAGCCGGCAGCAGAGCAGTCAGTACTTATGTAAATATATATGCATATAAGTAAGCGATTAAGAGCATTTACATACTACATCTCCCTTCTTTAGACAAATAACGTAATCTAATGGAGTTATTTTCTTATTATTATATATTTTGTGTATTTATTGGTAATTATTAAAAAGTAACGGGTGTTTTTTTTAGAGGTATAGAACTTTAAATTGCAATAAAACAACGATGGATTATTCGATTGACATGAATTTTATTGACATGAAAGATAATCTTGTGGCATTACATTTTAAATATGATTTCTGGCATATGACCGCCACGGCTGGCTCGGATGTAGTCCAATCTGGACGTCCAATTTGCAATGACTTTTTCCAACATATTTGGCCGTATATCGGCAATAACACGGCGAATGTTGTCTTCCAAATGGTTTAGCGTTTGTGGCTTATCCGCATAGACCAATGACTTTACATAGCCCCACAAAAAGTAGTCTAGCGGTGTTAAATCACAAGATCTTGGAGGCCAATTCACAGGTCCAAAACGTGAAATTAGGCGGTCACCAAACGTGTCTTTCAATAATCGATTGTGGCACGAGCTGTGTGACACGTTGCGCCGTCTTGTTGGAACCACAGCTCCTGGACATTATGGTCGTTCAATTCAGGAATGAAAAAGTTAGTAATCATGGCTCTATACCGATCACCATTGACTGTAACGTTCTGGCCATCATCGTTTTTGAAGAAGTACGGACCAATGATTCCACCAGCCCATACAGCGCACCAAACAGTCAGTTTTTCTGGATGTAACGGTGTTTCGACATACACTTGAGGATTAGCTTCACTCCAAATGCGGCAGTTTTGTTTGTTGACGTAGCCATTCAACCAGAAGTGCGCTTCATCGCTAAACAAAATTCGCTTATGAAAATCGGGAACAACAGCAATCTCGTTTTGGGCCCATTCGACGAATCTACGCCTTGCTTGATGATCGTTTGGTTTCAATTCTTGCACGAGTTGGATTTTGTAAGCACGCAAACCAAGATCCTTCCGCAAAATCTTCCATAAAGTGGATGGACACAGATCCAATTCCTGTGCTCGATGGCGGATGGACTCATTCGGGTCTTCCTCAATGCTACGCTCTACAGCAGCAATAGCTTCTTCTGTACGCACCGTACGGCGTCTCTGGGGATGCGAGTTATCAATAAGAGTAAACGCGGTGCGAAACGGTCCATGGTTAATCGAATTAACTGCTCTGATGGACGATTTTGTCGACGATAAAATGGACGTAGTGCGCGATACGTATTCCGCACAGAACCATTATTTTCGAAATAAAATTGCACTATTTGAAAGCGTTGTTCAGGCGTGAGTCTATTCATGACGAATTGCCAAACCAAACTGAGAATAAATCACTTGACAGCTGTTAAATCGGTCGCCATCTTGAACAGTAATGCCAACTTAAAGTTCTATACCTCTAAAAAAAACACCCGTTATTTATAATAAAAATTTAGATCCTAGGGTATATTATTTTTTTGTTTGTTTGCTTTTTCTTTTATTATTATTTTTTTTTTAATTTGAAAATAAATTTATTAAAATTAATTAATCAAAAGATATACAAATTTTTTTTAATATTTCGTGTGTATGGTATGTTAGGAAATAAAACTTTGTAATTTGTCATTATGTACTTTTTGTTGTTATATCCGGTACTCGTAGAGTAAAAGGGTATACTAGATTCGTTTAAAAGTATGTAACAGGCAGAAAGAAGCGTTTCCGAACATATATATATTCTTGATCAGGATCAATAGCCGAGTCGATATGGCCATGTCCGTCTTTCCGTCCGTCTGTCTGTCCGTCCGTATGAACGTCGAGATCTCAGGAACTAAGTATAAAAGCTAGAAAGTTGAGATTAAGCATACAGACTCCAGAGACAGAAGCAGCGCAAGTTTGTTTATTCATGTTGCCACGCCCACTCTAACGCCCACAAACTGCCCAAAACTGACACGCCCACACTTTTGAAAAATGTTTTGATATTTTTTCATTTTTGTATTAGTCTTGTAAATTTTTATCGATCTGCAGAAAAACTTTTTGCCACGCCCACTCTAACGCCCACAAACAGCCAAAAACTGTCAGTGTTGATGTCTCTCTTTCGCACTTCCAACAGCTAAGTAACGGGTATCAGATAGTCGGGAAACTGGACAATAGCGTTCTCTCTCCTTATTATTTGAAATTATTGTATCTTCGTTTTGCTCTATACTTTCTTCCTTATATGGTCCAGTATATATAAAATCATATTCCTATCATATGATTCCTTATTTTTTGTTATCTTCTATCATTAATCTAGCTCTTTTAAAGGCTACTTCTAACTTATACTTAGGTTCTTTAGCGTAATCATCTACATTGTATAGTGGTTTTATTCTATCTATGCTATTAAAATGTATCGGCAAGGTAGGTGCTTTGCCGAATACTAGCTCATATAGTAGTCAATTGCCATTGAGGGCGTAGAGTCCTAATCGGTTTTGTTTAATGAGATATAGGACCGGTTTATGTTTTTACATAAATCTTTAATTATTGAATTTTATATTCTGTTTTCATGTCCGTAATGAACGTCTTCATTGGACCATTCTTCAGAATAAAATCTTCAAATATAGCTTTTGCTTCTGTTTTTTCCATTTTTGTTTTTGATAGGTATTGTTGTTAGGTATTTTGTTAAATCGCTGATTAATGTTACTGCATATTCATTTCCTCTTTCAGATTTGGGTAGTGGACCGATCGTATCCACAATTACCCTGTCAAAGCCAGTTGTGGCTTTTCAGTTATTGTTAATGGGGTCTTCGTATGCTAAGTTGTTTTTGACATTTAGGACATTTTCTTATATAATTTGATATGTATCGAGTCATATTTTTTCAATGATAATGCCTATTTGTCTTAGCTAATGTTCTAGCTATGCCTGCATGACCTCCTTGTATTGGATCATCATGGAATGTAAACATTATTGCTTCTTTCTCTTTTTAATTATTTGATAATAGGGTCACCAGCTTGTGTAGCGCAACTCTTAGAGATTGTAATGTTATATTTCCCACTTTGAGTTGGCGGATATTAAGTATACCAGCTTATTTTTCAAGCCGTTGAAAGAACTGACCTAAGTCGAGAATTTCATTGCTGTACATATCGCTAACGTCAATTCTTGCAATAATTTTTTTCAAATGTTTTAGTATACAAGTTAGCACAGGCGGTTCTCACGGAGAGAAACTGCCGAATTGCAGGCCACCATATCCGGTGGCTTGCCCGCGCAGTGAAAGAACTGCCGATTGCGCATTCCAAGGGCAATTGCCCGGAGCCCGGTCGGAGCGCTCGCCGAGCGAGTGACTGACATCGGATATCGGAATGCTGACCTGGCGCTTTGGAGACTGCGCTGCAGCGAGGCAGAGGCCTCAAGCTGGGAAACGGGTAGCTCTTTAAGTTAGTCTAATCTTGTACTCCGGGGTTTAACAGTCTCGACAATTCAATTTAAACCCTCGCCCTAACTGGAGAGCGGATAATAAAGTTATCAAACATTAAACTACCAACGAAGTGATTTGTTAACTGGCGCCCAAACAACTAACGATACCCACGCGACGTGTTAAAAAGTGCGAAAATACAGCAACAACACGCGACTTCTCACACCAGAAAAAAGCAGCAGCGGTAGCAACTACAGAAACAACAACAATACCAGCGGTACCAGCGGCAACAACAGCAGCAACAGCGCCTGGATGAGCGGCAGCAACAGCAGCAGTAACAGAAACCAAAAGCCGTCGGCAAACAAACCGCGACGACAAAATAAAAACATACAAAACTACAAATGGGAACTGCAAGACTTCCCACTCCAGAGAAAAGCAGCAGCGGCAGCAGCTACGAGGACAACAACAGTACCAGCGACAACGGCAGCAGCGGCGACAACACCTGACCTATACCAACGGCAACATCAGCAGCAACGCCAGCAGCGACGACAGCAGCAGCACCAGCAGCAAGGGGCTGTCGACAAAACGCAAATCTAGACGATAAAATATGAACATGTGAGTAGGCTTTTTGTCTAAAGTGATTCGCCAATAGAGAATAGCTAAAAAATAAATTCTGCCGGTATTTAAAATCAAACTTAAAAAAATAGATGAGAATTTTTTTATTCACTGAGACCCACTGAGAAAAAATATACCCAACGATCTTTTTTCATGTATAGAGGGAATGACAACGCCTCTTCAGACGAGGAAGTGTTAGAAGAGTATAAGAAACTTTTAGAAACAAAAGTACAAAAACAAGCCAATAGGGCTACACACATTCGGTACAGCATTCTCGACGATAGGAATTCAGGAAAGCAGCAAGTGCTAGGAATGCAAGCAGAGAAGATTGCAAATATGGAGGCCGCCATAGCCGGTGCGCTTTAAAGGCAGGGAGGAATATTCAAAGAAAAATTAGCCGCCATTGCGGGGGAGTTAAATTTGCTTAAAGGCAAAACTCCAAAAGTCCAGATATATCGCGAAATTGAAAGTAGACCAGGAATCAAGTGCAACGAACCTCTCGACATAATAAAATCCGTCCCGGAATTTGACGGGAAACAAGAAAATTACGTCTCCTGGAGATAGGAGATAGGCACTGTGTTCAATTTTCATGCGATAATAGCACGGTTAGACTTTACATACGCGGACAAGACTCCGACACATGTAATTAAACAAGAATTGAGTTTATCAAGAAAGGGGAAGCTAACGCTTCTACCAAATAAAACAGTTATGACACATGACGCGGCCACAGCAGCCGTCCTCAATGAACAACACAGAAATGAGGCTTTATGTGCGTTCATATCTGTCCTAAAGGAATCACTGAAAATAGCCGTTTTTCCGGCACAACCACAGGACTTGCTTTCGGCATTGGCACTAGCTCAAGAAGCCGAATCGGACTCAACAAAGAATTAACTATATGACAGAACAAGGGTCAGGAGAGGAAGATTATAACCAGGTGGCACATGAGAGGGTTGAACAAATAGAAGACGACCTCGACTTCTGCCATTTTTTTGGGGAAAATTCCTGCTCCCGTATATCACTCGAACGTTACCAGGGAGGGAAATCAAATTACTTATTGATACTGGCACTTAAAAAAATGACATAGCACCATGCCCAGGGCTTAAAGGCATTCCGGCAGTAGAAAAACCATTTAGCGTTAGGTTAATTCATAGCCATACCCGTTACTAGTACAGTAAAAGTATATACTAGATTCGTTGAAAATTATGTAACAGGCAGCGTTTCCGACCACATAAAGTATATATATCCTTGATCATGATCAATGGCCGAATCGATCTGGCCACGTCCGTCTGTCTGTCCGTATGAACGTCTGTCCGTCCGTCTGTCCGTCCGTCTGTCCGTCCGTATGAACGTCGAGATCTCAGGAACTACAAAAGCTAGAAAGTTGAGATTAAGCATAAAGACTCCAGAGACATAGAAGCAGCGCAAGTTTGTCGATTCATGTTGCCACGCCAACACTAACGCCCACAAACCGCCCAAAACTGCCACGCCCACACTTTTGAAAAATGTTTTAAAATTTTTTCATTTTTGTATTAGTCTTGTAATTTTCTATCGATTTACCAAAAAACTTTTTGCCACGCCCACTCTAACGCCCACAAACCGCCCAAAGCTGCTACGCCCACACTTTTGAAAAATGTTTAGATATTTTTTCATTTTTGTATTAGTCTTATAAATTTCTATTGATTTGCCAAAAACACTTTTTGCCACGCCCACTCTAACGCCCACAAACCGCCCAAAGCTGCCACGCCCACACTTTAGAAAAATGTGTTGATATTTTTCATTTTTGTATTAGTCTTGTATATTTCTATCGATTTGCCAAAAAAACTTTTTGCCACGCCCACTCTAACGCCCACAAACCGCCCAAAGCTGCCACGCCCACACTTTAGAAAAATGTGTTGATATTTTTTCATTTTTGTATTAGTCTTGTATATTTCTATCGATTTGCCAAAAAAACTTTTTGCCACGCCCACTCTAACACCCACAAACCGCCAAAAACTGTCAGAGTTGAAGACTCTTCTTCGCAGTAACGGGTATCAGATAGTCGGGGAACTCGAGTATAGCGTTCTCTCTTGTTTTTTCTGGGTGTTTTCTGGGTATGTAGAGGGGTTTCTTTTGGGTTAGATGACCTGGGGCACTCATTGGTAGCCTTGGACTCATCTGTTTGGATGTGGTCGTACCACAGTTTGAATGTATAGCCATTTATAGTGATTGTTTGTGTTGAATAATTAATTTGAGTGTTGGTTGGTTCTAAATAGTTTCTGCCTAATAGTGAGTCATATTTTTCTGAAAAGTTTTGAATATAAAATGTTTGCTTAATGGGCCAAAGTTTGCTTGACTGTAATGAAACGCTTTGGTTCAATGTTATATCGCCATTTATAGTGTGGACTTTTACTTTAGAGTGTTTGATTGGGAAATTAAAAAAATTTTGTTTCATAATATTAATAGACGAACCAGTGTCTACTAGGCACGGAGACGTATGTACCTATGACTTCAGCTAAGGCGATTGAGGATGAAAGAGGATAAGGAAATATCTAATAGCCAAAAAAAATCTAAATGGACTTAAAAACAGAGCTCTTAGTCCTACTTGCGTTGAAAAGTACCAGACATTTATAGAACGTCGCATAGGCTAGAAGAGTTATAAACAATGCTTACTGATTGTATTGATTGCTTACATCTGACCCATTTTTATACCCGTTACGCGTAGAGTAAAGGGTATACTAGATCCGTTCAAAAAAAAATTTAACAAGCAAAAGGAAGCGTTTCTGACCATATAAAGTATATATTTTCGTGATCAGGCTCAATAGCCGAGTCGATCCGGCCATGTCCGTCTGTCCGTCCGTCTGTACGTCTGTCCCTATAAACGTCGCGATCTCAGGAACTAAAAAAGCTAGAAAGTTAAGATTCAGTATCCAGACTGCAGTGATATAGACGCAGCGCAATGTCGATTCATGTTGCTACGCCCACTCTAACGCCCGCAACTGACACGCCCACGCTGTTAAAAATCTTTTTATATTTTTTTACATTGTTGTTAGTCTTGTCAATTTCTCTCGATTTTCCAAAAATCTTTTTGCCACGCCCACTCTAACCGCTGACGCTAACTCTTTTAGAGCTGAAATTTCTGCTTCGCACCTCCAATAGCTGAGTAACGGGTATCAGATAGTCGGGGAACTCGACCATAGCGTTCTTTCTTGTTTTTTTGTTATTAACGCTCGATTTCCACGGCCACACCTCTTGCCCAACCGACCGAAGTGTGCACCCGTGTATTACACGGCCCGATTCCCGATAAGATAGACGCGTTATAGAAAATAGTAAGGGAACGAGGATATAATAGTTGTAATTTCTAATGATATGTTTAAAAAGTTAGTATTAATCGCTTTAAGAGCGACAGAGAGTCAGGGTTAGAGATAATAGGATTAAGTCTATTATAGTCAGAACATAATACTCTGTAAGGGTCATGCAACTCAATATTATATCTACAATGATTTAATATTAGGGGTTCGTTATATCTAGTGCATCTGCTTGGAAAGGAAAAGTAGCTGACTAACCAAGTCAGTTCACACTATAAACTAATGCGTACACTTAATGAGTTCAATTCGGGTGTTTGAATCTAACTGACTCGCTACTGCGAGGGCATCGCCTTTTATTCATTCTTACATAAGTTCTTATCATCTAATTATATAATGCAGCGCTTGTAAGACGCTGCAGTCTGCGTTGGTCAATGCAGATGAGATTTATCTTAAATCTATGTTTGTGGCCTATGACCGCGCTAATCACCTCCCGCGTGATCATATCTCTTGACACTTCGACAATAGACCACTGCAATCGTACTTATCTGTAGTTGCCACTTATGTTGTCCCGTGCCATGTTTATTGCAGCCCATAAATAGAACATATTTATAGTTTGTCTACTTATCATGTCTAAACACATCTTTAGACAAAGTCGGTACATTCAACTTCAATTAGATTACAAATAAAGACAGTTACAAGCATCGTTTTACGTTCAGCTATGGAAGGTTTATTAATTAACCAATGTTACTGGACTAAGAAGTAGTTTGCCGTAAGGCAAACAGTAAGAAGTTTTTTGGAACCGATTCAATGCGGGCCGAGTAAAATTTGTATTATGGACAGCAGACGGGTGATCCATACTTAAGAATCGAACGGAGTAGCGAAATAAATTAGGTATTGGTCATGTACGTATTATTAAATTCCTTTGACCACCTTGTTAAACCTTGCTGACATGGTGATATAATTGCCCTACATAGGTTTTACAAATGAGAAGTGATAAAATTCTCAAAAATCATAGGGATAGCCTTCAATTTAGAGATCTTTCTGTAATTTATTGCATCTAATTTTTCGTTTGTACCCTGACGTTCTGGAGGAGTGTCACATAGAAAGAGTGTCATAAAAATCGAACAATAAACTTAAATAAATCATGGAAATAACAGAAAGGTAATTACAATTTATAAATAAATATGTACAGTGAATAGGCAATCAAGCAACAAATAAAATAAAAGTATAAAGATAAATTAAATTGTGATACACCAGAAGACGATGTAAATACTGTTGCAATAACAAAGTCAGAAGACAATGGTCTTAAGAGCAATAATGTGTCTTGTTCAAAAAGTGACGTTGATGAAGAAGTGTTTGAAAATAATAATGTCAGTTATATAGGGTGTTTTTTTTAGAGGTATAGAACTTTAAATTGCAATAAAACAACGATGGATTATTCGATTGACATGAATTTTATTGACATGAAAGATAATCTTGTGGCATTACATTTTAAATATGATTTCTGGCATATGACCGCCACGGCTGGCTCGGATGTAGTCCAATCTGGACGTCCAATTTGCAATGACTTTTTCCAACATTTGGCCGTATATCGGCAATAACACGGCGAATGTTGTCTTCCAAATGGTTTAGCGTTTGTGGCTTATCCGCATAGACCAATGACTTTACATAGCCCCACAAAAAGTAGTCTAGCGGTGTTAAATCACAAGATCTTGGAGGCTTATGAAAAATCGGGAACAACAGCAATCTCGTTTTGGGCCCATTCGACGAATCTACGCCTTGCTTGATGATCGTTTGGTTTCAATTCTTGCACGAGTTGGATTTTGTAAGCACGCATGACGAATTGCCAAACCAAACTGAGAATAAATCACTTGACAGCTGTTAAATCGGTCGCCATCTTGAACAGTAATGCCAACTTAAAGTTCTATACCTCTAAAAAAAACACCCGTTACAAATAAAGATTAAAAAATGACCTAAAAATTTGGTTTGTAGAGCATCGGGCAACCGCTCAAAACCACACTATACTTCCGCTCCACCGTGCTCAGTTTTCTACTGGCAAAGATCACGATCACGACCGATGACCGCGATATGGTCGAGATATGCAAGGGCAAATTGTTTCATCTCGGGTCCTATAATCGTATCCAAGGCCCTCTGGAACGTTGCCGGTGCCGTGGTTAGTCCGAAGGGCATTACCTTTCATTGGAAGAGACCCTGACCGGGTACCGTGAACGCTGTGTATTGTCGACTACCTTCTTCCATTGGAATCTGCCAATATCCCGATATCAGATTATCGTGCTTATGAACTTCGCCTCCCTGAGTTTGTTCCAGAGTGAAATTCATTCTTTATACCGGATAGGCATCCTTTTCTGTCTTGTCGTTCAATAAGCGATAGTCTATACACATTCTCCATTCATTATTATTATTTTTACTAGTACCACTGGTGCGCTTTAAGGACTGCGCGAAGGTTATATCAGCCCTAAGGTAAGTAATTCTTCCAACTTTTTGTTTATGACCGCCTGCTGCTTCGGGTTGCTACCGTTGCTATATTGGCTTGTCATCCCTGAGGTATATATTGTGTGTCGTTATGTTACTAACCCCGTTCATGTTTTCCATTACTTGCCTATGCTTGCCCGAAAAGGTCCGCACTTCTTCCTCCGATGGCTCTTCTTCCATGTTATCCGGTTAGTCCTCCACTAGTTGTTCTCCACTATCTTCGTCCTCCCTTGCCGGAGTTATCTCCAGTTCTATATTTCCGCACCTCAGTACGGTGCGCGCTCTTGCCATCAAATCCATGCCTAAAAGAATTCCACATGCCACCCTCTCTAGTATTGATATTGTGAACGCTATCCCTCCAAACTGGATATTTGCCTCGAACACTCCCAATATTCTTTGTCTTGCTCCATTGGCGAGCGTTATCTCCATCCTGCTTCTGGTCCACTTACCATGCTCCCTTAGATTCTGGTTCAGGTCCTGCTTATCGCACTTCTGCTCCCGTAAATATGACTCCTTTTGCCGCTTGCTCCATGATCCTTATTCTCGCCACTATGTAGAATCCGTCGCAGCATAGTTATTTCCCTTACACTGTCTCCTGTGACGCCTCCTGCGTTTCCCGATCCCGCTCTGAAACATTTCGTCGTTCTCATACCGTTCCTTCTGCAGACCCACCAGAACACTCTTAGAGGGTTACTGCATGTTCGTGCCGCATACCCGGTGCTTCCGCATCGCACATTTTCGTCCTAAATTGTTGCTGTTCTGCCTGGCTGGTTCCGGCATGATTTGGTGCCGCCTCTATCTCCTCCGCTTCCTCAGCTATTTTTAGGAATGCCGTTTTGCTTCTGCAAATCCTGTATATGCGGTCAGGTTTCTCCCGTTCCGATAACTTCTTAAATCGGATTCGGCAGTCTTTCTGCGTACTCCCTAACGGGTTCGCTTTTCCGATGTCTGAACTATGTACTCTACAGTTGTTCCTCATACCTCAAATGCAGGAAGTATTCCAGCAGCTCCGCCGTTAATTTCGCCCATGTGCTAATCTTAGACGGCTCTTTCTAGAATAAAGGGCATCGCCTGTAAAAGTTGGTCCTCCTGTATTCTGTACCCGGCTACCAATTGTTCCATTTTGCTCAGGAATTTCAATGGGTTGGTCGTTCCTCGTATCGGATGACACGACTTCTGTTTCCACCCTTATATCCGCTTTCCTCTCTTTTTCTCCTTCCGTATTTGCTGCCGGACTCCTGTCCCTTCGGTGTCTTGCTGTAACTGTGCGAGTTGCTGCTTTACTGCCTGATCCGTTCTTTTTGCAAACACAGCAAGCGATCGTCTTAGTTCGTCACTTCTTCCTGAAGTGTCTAATCCGAACTCGTTGCATGTTCGATTAGCTTGTTTTTTGTTGCCTGATATCGACAGGTCGACATTACTCATCCTGGTCGGTCTATTTCTTGTAACCACTCTAATCTGTTTGGGCGTCACTGTGTCGGTTAGTAGATGGTTTGGGCGGCTCCGGGGATGCGCGGGTCGTCGCAGAAATTTATTTGTGTCAGATGTGGTTGCTGGAATAGAAAACCGAACGGTTTTGGAGTAGAAGCCAGGTGAATTGCACGGTAATCAAGAAACGGACCTATTTATTTAAGAGAATATCTGGAATCGAAGTCCGGCAGGGCGTCGTTCTGGGGCTAGAACGTCGTCCCGCGGTGCAGCGTCGATTCTCGTCGTTCTGCGTCATTCTGCGTCGGATTGTCGTTCAGCGGCGAAAGCGTCGTGGCCGCTGTTCGTTGTTCCGAACCGTCCGGGAAGGGGGAGCTGAAAAGAGATGGAAGAACGGGCGCTCTCGTGCCCGGCTTGTCGGAGCGACTCTTTTGGGGCCGTTCAGGTCAACCGTGAGAGAGTTGTTCCTTTGGGAACTGGCAGAGTGAGAGAACCCTAATACGTGGTCTTTCAGGTCAATCGTGAGAGAAATATTAATTGAATCATCCGAAAGCCCAAGAGAACCCTAACTCAGGGACTGCGGAGGTCAGCCGCGCAAGAGAAAGCAACATTTCGGGACCGCGAAGGTCATCCGCAAGCGCTAGAGAGAGCTAACTACTGTATTGGTGCTACCAGGAAGGTTGACCCCATCCGATCGCTGTCGTCTGCTGAGTGCCGATATACGGCCAGCCGGTCGCTTTTTATAGGCCTCGGCTACGCCTAGTGTGTCTGTTCTGGGATCCATCTATTGAAGCTTAGCCTCCTGCTGTAGATGAAAAATTTTTAAGAAATTTTTTTGTGTGATAGCATCTTAAGAAGTGTTGGCTGAAGTTATAGAATGTAGTGGTTTATTGTTATTTTGGTGTGGGGTAAAAAATTTGAAGTCTAGTGTAAGTTAGTTTAGGGCGAAGGCTGGAGCTTTATAAAGATCTCTATTGATCTTTGCATATTCGTCCCGCTTTCGTCATCCTTCGTTAAGCTAGGCTCAATGTATAAGTTATGTCGAAATTAAAAAAACGGTTTAGCGCACACGCATTCTCTTCGTCACCGCCGAAAAAATGAACTATTTTTGACACCAAGTTAATCGGTTTTTTATTAAACAAATTAAAAATGGCATGGCGCTCTTGGTTGGACAATATAACTAATTCAAAAAACAAAAATAAAAAGTGACTGGGACACAAATACATATAAAAAAGGGCAATTTAAAATTTTATTTTTATACCCGTTACTCGTAGAGTAAAAGGGTATACTAGATTCGTTGAAAAGTATGTAACAGGCAGAAGGAAGCGTTTCCGACCATATAAGTATATATATTCTTGATCAGGATCAATAGCCGAGTCGATATGACCATGTCCGTCTGTCTGTCCGTCCGTATGAACGTCGAGATCTCAGGAACTATACAAGCTAGAAAGAGATTAAGCATGCAGACTCCAGAGACATAGACGCAGTGCAAGTTTGTTGACCCACGTTGCCACGCCCTCCCCTAGGACTTTGACTATATTTCCTTTTCTCTCCACCACTTCATATTCAGTTCGGAGTAAGTTTGTGGGGAAAAACTACATTTTTAAGGACCACTTTGTCTCCTATCCTGATATCTGCTTCTCTTACTCCCCTTCTTTTGTCTGCAAATTCCTTTCCCTTTTGCTTAACTATACAATCTCTATCTTTTTCCGCTGAATCAGAAAATAACTCGATTAAACATCAACTCCTGTAGGTCCATGAGGAGTGACATTATACATGAACGTGAACGATCGAAGTTTATCCTAAAGATTTCTCTTGTCCAGGTGGGCTATTTTGACACGTTTGCAAGCGTTTTATTCATATTTTCTACCTCGCCATTGGCCTGTGGGCAATAAGTAGGCGTCGTGATTTGTTCAATCCCGCATGATTCACAATAGTTCTGGAACTCAGCGCTTACGTACTGTCGACCGTTATCCGTCCGCAGATGTTTTGGGTACCCAAGTCTACAGAAAATTCCTTTACACGCGTCAATAAGCGACTCTAATGTAATAGATTGGAAAAACTTGAATTCCATATATCTTGAATAATAATCGATTAGGACTAAGATGTATTCGTTATTCGGCAATGGGCCTAGCAAGTCTGTTGCCACTGCAAGCCAAGAACCGTTCGGAAATTCAGTATACAATCCAGGCAGTCCTTTATACGAACTTTTTCGACTGCAGCATCATGTTCCTGTTCGCTATTTCCAAAAATTATTACGTCGTCGATTCATTACGTTATCGCACGATGAAAGAAGTTCCTCGAGTCGTCGTTGGACAATTTCAGGCGCCGCGTTTATGCCAAACATCAATCGCTTGTATCTGAACAGTCCTCGAGGTGTGATGAAAGTGGTAATCGGTCTACTTGCTTCGTCCAGTTCCAACTGGTGATATGCGTGCTTTAGATCCAGTCGTGAAAATAATTTGGCGTTTCGTAGATTAGTCATAAAGGTTTCAAGCGTAGGCAGAGGATAGTTCTCACAAAGGAATGGTTTTATTACGCTGTCCGCCATCACGAACAAGCATTATGTCTGGAAAAACAAAGAATAATTTAAGGCTTTTGTCAAGCAATTTGTATTTTAAATATTATTTTTTTCGATCTCTGACCACCGTCAGGCAAAATACGTACTGCTTATTGAATACTTGTCCATACACACACGTACACACACACAAGTATGCATACATATATATATACATGATAGACAAAACGGAACAAAGGGAAATCGCCACAGCCGAACACAATAGGGCCCATCGCGCTGCCCAAGAAAATGTGAAGCAGATCTTGCGAGACTACTTCTTCCCAAAAATGCTCAACAGATGGGACCCTCTTTCTTACGTGTGTCGACAAATTTTCAAAATTCGCAATTTTACACGAAATCGCATCAAGGGCAATCGTGGTGACTACAATATTAAATATAGCCAACATTTTTCCATACACAAAAACCATCTATTGCAACAACGAAAGGTCACTAAATTCAGAAACACGATTGGGAGCAAGTAAAATTCAATCAGAAAATCTGTTAAGAACGGATAAAGGGCAAACAGAGTTAAACTTGAAATTCGAAAAGCGCCTAAACGAACTTGCAGCTGCAACAAATCAAATACAAAAATTCGAGGCAGACAGGGAAACCCACCTTTTAGAGATTATCTTAGCTAAAAATAGGATTGTAATTACAGATCTTGAGAATATTTTAATGGGCCTAACCCTGGCTAAACTTAAAGTTGCAAGTCCAGCGATACTGGACGACTCCGATATTGGCGATATTGACCACGGCACCCTGATCACAAACGACGGCAATATGACCGTAATCGACGGTCAAGGACGAGAACAAAAGGTATCAGGAACCCACCTGGTAACCTATACCGATAAAGTGGCACTCAACGGAACGTGGTTCATCAACCACCAGAGAAAAAAACCCGCTGTCTCGGCCATGGCCACGGTCAACATCGCGGCCACCAGAACCGGCTTAGTCTCCCATTTCTCCACGAGTTAAGTTTGAGGAACTATCTCGACAATTCAATTTAAGCCCTCGCCCTAACGGTAGAGCGGATAATAAAGATATCAAACATTAAACTACCAACGAAGTGATTTGTTAACTTACATAGTGAATCCGTTATTCGCAAGGTCACTACTTTTCGTACCTCGTCATTTAATATGACTTTGTAAACGTTGGGCTGAGAAGCTTTGTTTCGAGTTTGCCAAATCTACTTGTTCTTTTTTTGCGCAGGAATTTTTCTGTTTACTTTGGTTTCTGCTAGTGACTTTCAGAATGGAATTATTGGTTTGCATATCCTTCAGATCTGATATTGTTATCCTGGATAATGCATCGGCTTCGTAATTATGCTTTCCCTTCAGATATTCTACTGTAAAGTTATATTCCTCAAGTTCAAGTCTCATTCGCGTTAGCTTGGATTTATCATAGAGAACAGGTATGTGAGTGGTCTGTGATCGGTTTTGACAATGAAATGCCTACCATAAAGGTATGGTCTGAAGTAAGTTGTTGGCCAATGATTTGCTGCCAATTCTTGTTCTGTTGTGCTTTTATTACTTTCGCCCGTAGTAAACGGACTTGATACATACGCAACTGGAGGTTGGAGACCGTTTTTGTTTTGAGTTAAAACTGCTCCACATGCATGCTTACTTGCATCGGTTATTATGCAAAATTCTTTGCTGAAATCTGGGTATTGTAATAAATTTGGATTCATTAGTGACCATTCGAATTTTACATCTTTCTTACATAATCTTGTTATGTCGGCGAAATTTTGGATAAAACGTATAATTGCAAAAAGCAATGAATCTTCTAGCGCTCTCCGCATCTTGTGGGACTGGATAATTCTTGATGACGTCGTATTATTTGTCGTCTGGCAAGTTTACTTTATCTGTACATTTGTGTCCCAACAATGTGACTTCGTGCATGAAACATTTTCAGGATGTAATTTAACATTGTATGTCCTACATTTCTCAAAAACATCAGTTAAGTTTTTAAGCATATGTTATTCGGAACAACCTATGAAGAATTTTCTTTGGAACTAACAAGAGTGTGCTATTGTATGGGGATACCGACAGTTCGATTTTTTTATTATCGATTAACTTTTTTACCTGTAATTCGTCTTTTGACTAAGTATGAGGATTTCCGTAATTTTTTATGTTCGTTATCATTTGTTTGAACAAATTTTTGTTGTAATTGATTTGGTTTAACGTCCGAATATATTATGTACTATATTTGGTGCATATTTCTGTTAAGGGCTATTACTCGTAGAGTTAAAGGGTATACTAGATTCGTTGAAAAGTATGTAACAGGCAGAAGGAAACGTTTCCGACCACATAAAGTATATATATTCTTGATCAGGATCAATAGCCGAGTCGATCTGGCCACGTCCGTTCGTCCGTCCGTCCGTCTGTCCGTCTGTCCGTTCGTATGAACGTCGAGATATCAGGAACTACACAAGCTAGAAAGTATAGATTATGCATACAGACTCCAGAGACATAGAAGCAGCGCAAGTTTGTCGATTTCTGTTCCCACGCCCACTTTAACGCCCACAAACCGCACAAAACTGCCACGCCCACACTTTTGAAAAATGTTTTGATATTTTTTAATTTTTGTATTAGTCTTGTAAATTTCTATCGATTTGCCAAAAAAACTTTTTGCCACGCCCACAAGCCGCCAAATACTGTGTTGAAGACTCTCCTTCGCCCTTTTTCTAGCTGAGTTACGGGTATCGGATAGTCGAGGAACTCGACTATAGCGTTCTCTCTTGTTGAGATGCTAGAATTGGTCGTCACTGCAAAGCCAGTGAGAGCTTTATTTGTGACCTATCCGTGTAAATAAAGGATGTTTTATTGCTATTGAGTTCGGTTTGTGTTCTGACAAATTCTTTCTGAACGTTTCGGGGGATGTAACGTTTTTATTCAGGTAGCTAAGAGAGGTATTTATGGCTTTTTGGTTAAGTGCCAAAGGCATTAAATAATATTAAGCTGTTTCAGCAGAGCAACGAAAAAATAGTTTATGTGTGACATTGGGTTGCATATATGCAAATTAAAATTGATGTTAGAAAATTATTTAAAAAATATTTTATTTTTATATTTTAATAAATTTATTGGTGATAAACTTTTTCACTTAAACAATATTACAAGACACTATTATCTGATTTTATCTTCGATCGTTCTCGATCCGATCCCGAAACAGACTGACTCTTAGATTCTGAATCCTGATCCATTCAACCTCGGCCAGAAGCTTTTCTTTGGAAACTTCTTGAACTTTCAATTATGTTTAGAATAAAAGCTTGATGCTGAAATTATTTCTTGCATTGTGAAATTCAATTATGCTGACCGATGCAGTTTGATTGAAGCGCAATAAGTTGACCATGGTTTGGTCTCCAAGCGGAAGCTGTGTTTTTTTTGGAGTTTGATTGTTTATCTTAGCGGGGAGCTAAGCGCTGGCAAAGGCAATGACAAAAACAAAGACAAAGGAAATGCCGCCTAGATTGAAATTTAAAATTTGTTTATAAACTGGGATAGAGTGCTATGTTTACGGGTTGGATAACTCTCCCCCTTCTAAAATGACGCGTCCCGCTTCATTACGAATTTCGTTTAAACGTTCATTTAATTCTGTTAAAAATACTTCCTCATTATTTGGTTTTCTAGTTCTGGCCGTTTTTGTTTGGTTACAAATAAAAAATATCTGAATTTACTATTAATGTAGTAATCAAATACAAAATGAATAAAATTAATAATATAAAAGAAAGTGATATCTTGGTATTACTTATTTTAATGAAGGGATTTAAAATGTTTATATTATCTAGAGAGAGTTCCGAGTTATTGGACAATATGTAATCGGATATTTCATAATCTGTAAAATGGTTTGTGGTTATGTATTCAAGAATTTTACTTTCTAAATTTGTATATGAAATGTTGTTTATTGTGGTTGTTCCGTTAAATGTTATTAGAAATGACCCATTTAAGTGGGAGTTGTTAACAATATTGTAACCATTTATAAAAATGGCACCATCTTGGATGATATCTATTTCCTTATTTTTTTCCCTTATTTTCTTACAAGTGGATTTTCTCCATTTAATAATTTGGTAAAACAAGTTTTTTCCTTACTTATAGTACAGTAATTGTTAAAAAGTTCGGTCTTAAATGTAGACATTTCATAATATGTATTGTCGCATTTTGCGACTTGATTGCTTATTACTAGTTTTCCATCGCCTTTTGAAATCGCTCTAGCATAGTATATTTCGCATCTGTTATAAACTATAGGGTATTTTACATAAATTATTAAGAGTTCTTTATGTAATACGATTTTGAACACAGAGATATCCATTAGGTCTGCAATGATTACTGGTCTTAATTCGTGACTTAATATTTCTTTTATATCTTCATGGTTTAAAATTTTAGTATTAAAGACATCAATTTTAGCTAATGTGATAGTATCGATTAAATTTTGCAAGTCAAATGTTAAAAGTTTTAGGCGATGTTTTCTTAATGGTAAATCTTGGTCCATAAATACATGTTTAAAATCATCAGAAAGAGATTCTATTTCTTTAAACAATTTGGAATTGATAATAAATTGTTTGTTATTATTTCTATTAAGTCATTGATTGTATTTTGAATTTTGACGAAGTCGTCATGATCCGGAGTTCCAGCTAACCACTTCCACACGGTGCCTAATTCATTAATTCCCCTTTTGGATCTAGATGATGTTAACTGTGATAAAATTAGTTCGATAACTTCTAAGTCGTATGTGATTTCCCATTGTGATCTTTTGTTAGTGTCTCTCTTTATGTTTTCTGTTTCAACATTGATTATTTCTTTATAAAAACTTAAATTGGTTACGTGGAATAAATCGCTATAGGATTCGTAAGTAAGAACATCCTTTTTGTCTTTGAACAGGAAAAATTCGTGATTGGAGTAATCAATTATTTCTGAAGTGGCTATCACTACGAATGGTATTAGAAGTAACAAGAAATGCATTGTCTGTAAATTTAAAAGAAATATAATATTTGTTAAAACTTAATATTGTCTTTGTGAATAGTTCTGTTTCTACTATTGATTACTATTTTATTAGGTAGGTTTTCCTTAACAATCTGTTTTTATATCTTGTTTTTAGCTTATTTCTTTCCCCATGTTTCTTTTCATAAACAACCTGTCCTACATGATATTCTTTTTCTTTACGGCCTTCATTATGTGTTTCTAACATTTTTTCCTGAGTGTTCTTCAGAATGTTTGGAATGTTTTTGTGTTCAATTTTATTATAGAGAATATCAAAAGGTTTTTGGTTTGTTGTAGAATGAATACTCTGATTGAATTCTTTTGCGGCTCTAATAATTATTTCAGAATAGTCAATGAGATTAAATTCTTCTTTTATGCAACGAGCTAATTCTGTTAATGTTGAATGTGCCCTTTCAATTTGTCCGTTCGAGGTACTATGTCTGGGGTCTGCGAAATGTAGAGTTAAACCACATCTTTGTGCAAAGGATTTAAATTGAGCAGAGGTAAAGCTCGGTTCATTATCGGTCATAATTACTTTGGCGTGTGGAAATTGTTGAAGTAATTCCATTACTTTATTCTCGATGTTTAGTTTATTTTGAATTTCTTTTACTACTAGGAATTTTGAATATGCGTCAATACAAGTTAAGAAAATAAGATTCTGCGCGTAATAAATATCGATGTGTAAATTTTCTCCCTCTTTAGTTGGGATAGGAGCTTCCCCAATAGGAATTTTAATTGGATGCCTGTTATATTTATTTTCGTTGCAAATTGTACAATTTTTTATGTATTCCCTTAATTTGGTAAGTAAATTTGGCCAATAATATAATCTATTGATTTGTTTGTAGTTTTCGTCTAGTCCTCTATGAGCTCGACAATGTGTTTCTTCTATTATAATCGCCCTATCTTCATTTTTTTCCACGTCTTGTAGAAATATTTTAGTAAAAAGAAATTTGTTAGTAAAGTTATTTTTTAAAGGTAATTGAATATGATAAAGATCTTCTAAGGTGCAATGAATTCCTACCGTTATGTTCGGTGGTAGATATTCCCTTAATATTGTTATTAAATTTTCTGGCGTATCATATTCGATTATATGTCGTGTCTTGTCAAAAACTTTCAATGACTCATGTATTGTATACCTTCCCGTTGTTAATAACAGTTGTTGTTGAAACTGATTTAACGGTTTACGGGTCTCTTGTATTACATTTTCAAAACTACTTCGGCAGAATGCTGTGTATTTTGATCTGAGCTTGATTGTTCTATATCGCTGTCTGTAAGGTTATTTAATTTTATTCGAGATAATGCGTCAGCGACGACATTTGTTGTTCCGGGCTTATATATTATTTTTGGGGTGAAACTTTCTATAAAAGAATACCATCTTTTCATTTCTATGTTCGGGTTTTTATCCGAGATTGTAAAAGATAAAGATTGATGGTCTGTTTGTATTTCTATACCGATTACTCCATATAAATAATTTCTGAGATTTTTAAGAGCCCAAACTATGGCTAACAATTCTTTTTTATTTAGCGTAAAGTTGTTCGGTTTTATTTAAAGTTTTGGATATGAAAGTAATTGGTTTACTATCCTGTGATAATACCGCTCCGATAGCTACATCTGATGCGTCTGTTGTCAAAGTGAATTTTTTGTTGTAATCTGGTTGGACTAATTCCACTTGTGCTATTAAATTATCTTTTAGTTCGTTAAAAGCTTTTACAGCTGGATCATCTAACTGTATTGTAATTTTTGTAGACATTCTTCTAGAAATTTTACCATTATCTCCTCCTAAGTATTTGGTTAGGGGTTTGGCAATTTTTGCATAGTTTCGGACAAATTTTCGGTAATATCCAGTGAGTCCCAGGAAACTTCGAAGTTCTCTAATGTTTTTTGGAATCGGATACTTCATAATTGTGTAAATTTTTTCAGGATCCGTTTTAATTACATTGTGGGAAACGATATAACCAAGAAATGCTGTTTCTAATTTAAAGAATTTCGATTTTTCAAGAGAAATTTTCATATTAGCTTGTTGTAAAATATTAATTATTTGAATTAGGTCAGTATAATGTTGTTCAATTGTATTTGAAAAGATTATTATGTCATCCATATAAACATGACAAGTTTTTCCGACTTGTTCTCTTAATATATCGTCCATTGCTCTTTGAAATATTCTGGGGGCGTTTGTTAACCCAAATGGCATACGTAAGAATTCAAATTTCCCGTTATTAATAGAAAAGGCTGTTTTTTCAATATCTGACTCTTTCATTAAAATTTGGTGGAATCCTGATTCCAAATCAATTGTTGAGAAATATTTTGACTTTCCTAAGTTAGATAGTATTACAGACGGGTCTTGCATCGGGTATCTGTCCGGTATTGTGCTTTCGTTTAATTTTTTATAGTCGATAACTAGTCGGTGTTTTAGAGTTCCATCTTCGTTTTGACCTTTTTTGGGTACTACTAAGACTGGTGAATTATAGGGGCTTTTACTAGGTCTTATTATTTGTTCTTTTAACATTCTATCGATTTCATTATTAACGAAATCTGAGACTGACATAGCATAAGGATATTGTTTGCTATAAATTGGCCTGTCATTGACAGTATTTATTTCTCCTCGAATATCGGTTCGAAAAGGGATTTGCATATTTATTTTAGAATGCTCCTTTTCAATTTTATTCATAATTTTATTTTCGAAATTTTTCAGTTGATTTGAATTTATTATTAGATTATGAATTTTTTCTTTGTCGGAAAATTCAACGACGGCGTGTTCAGGATTTGTGGATCCCTATTAGTTTTTAGTTTCAATTTTATTATAGAGAATATCAAAAGGTTTTTGGTTTGTTGTAGAATGAATACTCTGATTGAATTCTTTTGCGGCTCTAATAATTATTTCAGAATAGTCAATGAGATTTAATTCTTCTTTTATGCAACGAGCTAATTCTGTTAATGTCCAATGTGCCCTTTCAATTTGTCCGTTCGAGGTACTGTGTCTGGGGTCTGCGAAATGTAGAGTTAAACCACATCTTTGTGCAAAGGATTTAAATTGAGCAGAGGTAAAGCTCGGTTCATTATCGGTCATGATTACTTTGGCGTGTGGAAATTGTTGAAGTAACTCCATTACTTTATTCTCGATGTTTAGTTTATTTTGAATTTCTTTTACTACTAGGAATTTTGAATATGCGTCAATACAAGTTAAGAAAATAAGATTCTGCGCGTAATAAATATCGATGTGTAAATTTTCTTCCTCTTTAGTTGGAATAGGAGTGTTGAAATTACGTTATAATTTAAATAAGCTTTATATGTTTTTGATCTGGCAACGCTCAATTATAGCTTAAGAAGTCATTGTGAAATTCCCATTACTCAGTTTCAATTAAACCGTCAACTACACCACTACGTCCTTGTGTTTATTTGGTCGGTCGGTCTAGAAGCACATAACGGTTGTCCTGATCGTACGGTAAATCACTAACAGTTGGTTATGGGCCTTCAGCAAGCTAAGTTTTCGGTTTGAATAATTCAAAGTAATTAAATGGACTAACACGCGTCCGGTTGAAACTCGAAATAAATAAAAACTAATTTGCGGAATTCGACAAAATGAGTGTGTCAATTCAAATAGAAAAATTAGGCGACGACAATTACGACGTATGGAGCATTTTAATGCGTAGTGTGCTTATAACAGCAGATCTATGGAAAGTCGTTTGTGGCCAATATGTAAAGCCAGAAGATGGCTCTGAAGATTCCGAAAGATGGAATATGCTCGATCAAAAGGCCCTGGCAAGTTTGTTTTTAAATTTAAAAGCAACGCAGTTAATGCATATAAAGGCATGCACAACAGCAGCAGACGCATGGAAAAAATTGTGTGATGTACATTTGCCAGGTGGCCCGATCAGAAAAGTGCAGTTATATCAAAAACTATCAAGGCTGAGAATGCTTGAAGGGGATAACGTTGTTCAATATGTCAATAAATTTGCTGAAACAGTCGACAAATTAGCTGAGATGGACATAACAATTAATGATGAATTAAAAAGCATCATGTTGTTATCCAGTTTACCAAATTCGTGGGAAAATTTCGTCGTAGCGATCGAAACACGCGACACGCTGCCGACGTTCGAAACGGTAAAAGTGAAGCTTCTGGAAGAAGGAGCGCGCAAGCAAGAGAGGGACGATCGCGAAGGTTCTGTCCAAGCCGTGTATGTACATACAAAATTACATGGAACTGCAAAGCAAAAACAACGCGAAGAAAATAACCTTGAAAAACATAGTTTCAAGGGCAAATGCTACATTTGCGAGAAATTCGGACACCGAGCACGAGAATGCCCAAGCAAAGAGAGGCATAAAAAACTAGGGAAAGCAAGGAGAAATCAAACTGCTTGATGCATATTAGTGCTACCACTCAAAGGAAGAACATATGGTGTGTTGATAGTGGTGCCACGTCGCATATGTGTTGTGACAAGGGATTGTTTACATCTTTCATGAATAAGGAAACATCGATTATGCTAGCAGCTGATAAGTTCGTGAAATCGAGCGGCATCGGGACTGTCATGCTTAAATCACAAATGTAAAAATTGAATTACGAGATGTAATTTACGTTCCATCATTGCATATGAATTTTTTATCAGTGAGCAAGTCCGCGGAGTACGAAAACATAACTACTTTTGATAAAAAGGCGGCGGTGATAAAAAATAAACAAGGTGAAGTGATGATGAGAGCAATGCAAGAAGACAATTTGTATTTATTTACAAGTAGCTCTAAAAACGGTGCGGTTCATTTGTTGAATGATTCTTCTCGCATGGCAACATGGCACAATCGGTTTGGTCATTTAAATTTTCAATGTTTAAAAGAAATCAAAGAAAAAGAGCTAGTAATTGGCATGGACGTTAAAAATATGTCGGTGAATATTAATTGCGACACATGCAATATGGCAAAAATACACGTATTGCCATTCCCACAGAATAGCGAGAGAGCTACGCAAAGTGTACTGGAACTAGTTCACAGTGACGTGTGCGGGCCAGTGAATGTTAGTTCTTTAGGCGGCAACAAGTATTTCGTCACGTTCATAGACGACTATTCAAGGAAAATATTTATATATTTTATGCATGCGAAGAACGAAGTGTTTGATAAATTCAAATTGTTCAAATCATATGTCGAGTGCCAAACGGGCAAGAAAATAAAAGCTTTGCGAAGTGACAACGGGACAGAATATGTAAACCGGCAGTTTACAGAGTATTTGAACACCTGCGGCATAAAAAGGCAATTAACGGTTCCGTATACACCACAACAAAACGGCGTCGCGGAACGCGCTAATCGAACGATCGTCGAGATGGCCAAAAGTATGCTGATTCATGCGAAATTAGAGGAGTTTTTGTGGGCCGAGGCCGTGTCCACAGCTTCATATTTGCGTAACAGGTGCCCTTCCAAAGCACTCATGGGCGCTACACCCTTCGAAATATGGCAAAATAGGAAGCCATCCGTTAAACATTTACGAGTGTTCGGATCTCGCGCGTTTGCACTGGATAAGACAAGAAAAAGCAAGTTCCAGGCAAAAGGAAAAGAGTATATATTTGTAGGATACTCTTCAACAGCTAAAGCTTACCGTTTATACGATCGTGAAAAACGTATCATTGTTGCACATCGTGATGTCAAATTTGTAGAGGGTGAGTTTGATAACCCTGAATCTGAAAAATGCACTATTTCGGAACAAAATAATGACTTCGCTACAAACATCATTCACCTTGAGTCAAACATCCAAGTACCAGAGCAGCAGCGGCAGGCTATGCCCATGGTGGTCGAGCAGAGCAGTAATTCTTACGACAGCTATGACTCCGGTGAAGAGGAGGAGGAGTTTGTAAGCGCAAGCGATGAAAAACAAATTCTCACTGAGGAGGAGATCGTACCAGACGTACAAGAGCAAGAAAGCAACGCACCTCGACGTGGACCCGGCAGACCAAAAATTATTCGCAGTGGTAAGTCCGGTAGACCCAGAAAACAATACAACAGCCTCAATTACATTGAAGACATTGAGACGCCACAGTGCGTTGGAGACGCTTTACGAGGCGAGCATGCCCAAGACTGGAAGACGTCAATGCAGAAAGAATATGATGCTCTCATTTCAAATAACACATGGACATTGTGTGATTTACCTCCAGGACAGAAGGCCATAGGATCCAAGTGGGTCTTTCGCGTCAAAAAGGATAAAGAGGGAAATATACAAAAGTTTAAATCAAGACTTGTTGCTCAAGGTTGTGGGCAAAAGATGGGCGTCAACTATTCGGAAACGTTTTCTCCAGTAATCCGCTACGAAACCATCAGAATGCTATTCGCTATAGCAGCAGAAAAACAGCTATGCATGCACCAGGTTGACATATCAAACGCATATTTAAACGGCAGACTTCAAGAAGAAGTGTATATGAGGCAACCACAAAACTTCATTGATGAGAAGCATCCAAACAAAGTATTAAAGCTTCAAAAGGCGATCTACGGACTTAAACAGTCAGGGCGTGTCTGGAATGACACATTGGACGAAGTTTTAAAGAGCATTGGTTTCAAGCGCAGCAAAAATGAGGCGTGCCTGTACGTAAAGCAGCAGCAGCAACAACACAGTTACATTGCAGTATATGTCGACGATCTAATCATCATCAGCTACGACGAGAACGAGATCAGCGCGATTAAGAGGAAGATCGCAAATAAATTCGACATACATGATGGCGGCCAACTAAATTATTTCCTTGGCATGGAAATCCAACGAGAAAGTACAAGAGGGTCGATTTCGCTATGCCAGAAGCAGTTCATCATAAACCTATTGGATGAATATGGCATGCAAAATTGTCGTCCCGCAGCTACGCCGCTAGACCCTGGTTATAAGATGGGTTGTAGAAATGAGAATTGTGTCAAGGTAAATATAACACAATTTCAATCATTAATCGGTTCCCTTATGTATTTAGCAGTCTTGAGCCGACCAGACATTTTGCATACAGTGAGCAAACTGTCGCAAAGAAATAATGATCCACACAGTGAAGACGAGACTGCAGCGAAACATGTTTTGAGATACCTCTCAGCCACGGTTGATCTCAAAATCACATACAGCAAGTCCGGCGAACAGGTAATGGGCTTCGCCGACGCAGACTGGGCAAACGACCTGTCAGATCGCAAATCATACAGTGGGTATGCATTCTTCCTTGGAGGCAGTGCGTTTTCATGGACTTCAGCTAAGCAGAGCGTCGTCGCCATGAGCAGTACAGAAGCAGAGTACGTTGCTTTATCCACGGCTGCAAAAGAAGCGGTGTATCTTCGCCGTTTGCTTTTAGAGATTGGATGGTCATTAGATGGACCAATAACCATATGTGGCGACAACATAAGTTCTCATCATATTGCGAAGAATCCAGTACACCATAAACGCACTAAGCACATACATAGATATTAAGTATCATTTTGTTCGTGAAAAAGTAGAATGTAATGAAATAATTCTTGAATATGTACCCACTGATAAAAATGTTGCAGATGTACTAACGAAAGGCTTGTGTAAGCAAAAGCAACAGAATTTTGCTAAGTTGCTTGGATTAAATTAATTTTCGTTTTACATCACATATATAGCTTAAGAGGAAGTGTTGAAATTACGTTATAATTTAAATAAGCTTTATATGTTTTTGATCTGGCAACGCTCAATTATAGCTTAAGAAGTCATTGTGAAATTCCCATTACTCAGTTTCAATTAAACCGTCAACTACACCACTACGTTCTTGTGTTTATTTGGTCGGTCGGTCTAGAAGCACATAACGGTTGTCCTGATCGTACGGTAAATCACTAACAAGGAGCTTCCCCAATAGGAATTTTAATTGGATGCCTGTTATATTTATTTTCGTTGCAAATTGTACAATTTTTATATATTCCCTTAATTTGGTAAGTAAATTTGGCCAATAATATAATCTATTGATTTGTTTGTAGTTTTCGTCTAGTCCTCTATGAGCTCGACAATGTGTTTCTTCTATTATAATCGCCCTATCTTCATTTTTTTCCACGTCTTGTAGAAATATTTTAGTAAAAAGAAATTTGTTAGTAAAGTTATTTTTTAAAGGTAATTGAATATGATAAAGATCTTCTAAAGTGCAATGAATTCCTACCGTTATGTTTGGTGGTAGATATTCCCTTAATATTGTTATTAAATTTTCTGGCGTATCATATTCGATTATATGTCGTGTCTTGTCAAAAACTTTCAATGACTCATGTATTGTATACCTTCCCGTTGTTAATAACAGTTGTTGTTGAAACTGAATTAACGGTTTACGGGTCTCTTGTATTACATTTTCAAAACTACTTTCGGAAGAATGCTGTGTATTTTGATCTGAGCTTGATTGTTCTATATCGCTGTCTGTAAGGTTATTTAATTTTATTCGAGATAATGCGTCAGCGACGACATTTGTTGTTCCGGGCTTATATACTATTTTTGGGGTGAAACTTTCTATAAAATAATACCATCTTTTCATTTCTCTGTTCGGGTTTTTATCCGAGATTGTAAAAGATAAAGATTGATGGTCTGTTTGTATTTCTATACCGATTACTCCATATAAATAATTTCTAAGATTTTTAAGAGCCCAAACTATGGCTAACAATTCTTTTTTATTTTAGGCGTAAAGTTGTTCGGTTTTATTTAAAGTTTTGGATTTGAAAGTAATTGGTTTATTATCCTGTGATAATACCGCTCCGATAGCTACATCTGATGCGTCTGTTGTCAAAGTGAATTTTTTGTTGTAATCTGGTTGGACTAATTACACTTGTGCTATTAAATTATCTTTTAGTTCGTTAAAAGCATTTACAGATGGATCATCTAACTCTATTGTAATTTTTGTAGACATTCTTCTAGAAATTTTACCATTATCTCCTACTAAGTATTTGGTTAAGGGCTTGGCAATTTTTGCATAGTTTCGGACAAATTTTCGGTAATATCCAGTGAGTCCTAGGAAACTTCGAAGTTCTCTAATGTTTTTTGGAATCGGATACTTCATAATTGTAGAAATTTTTTCAGGATCCGTTTTAATTACATTGTGAGAAACGATATAACCAAGAAATGCTGTTTCTAATTTAAAGAATTTCGATTTTTCAAGAGAAATTTTCATATTAGCTTGTTGTAAAATATTAATTATTTGAATTAGATCAGTATAATATTGTTCAATTGTATTTGAAAAGATTATTATGTTATCCATATAAACATGACAAGTTTTTCCGACTTGTTCTCTTAATATATCGTCCATTGCTCTTTGAAATATTCTGGGGGCGTTTGTTAACCCAAATGGCATACGTAAGAATTCAAATTTCCCGTTATTAATAGAAAAGGCTGTTTTTTCAATATCTGACTCTTTCATTAAAATTTGGTGGAATCCTGATTCCAAATCAATTGTTGAGAAATATTTTGACTTTCCTAAGTTAGATATTATTACAGACGGGTCTTGCATCGGGTATCTCTCCGGTATTGTGCTTTCGTTTAATTTTTATAGTCGATAACTAGTCGGTGTTTTAGAGTTCCATCTTCATTTTGACCCTTTTTGGGTACTACTAAGACTGGTGAATTATAGGGGCTTCTACTAGGTCTTATTATTCGTTCTTTTAACATTCTATCGATTTCATTATTAACGAAATCTGAGACTGACATAGCATACGGATATTGTTTGCTATAAATTGCCCTGTCATTGACAGTATTTATTTCTCCTCGAATATCGGTTCGAAAAGGGATTTGCATATTTATTTTAGAATGCTCCTTTTCAATTTTATTCATAATTTTATTTTCGAAATCTTTCAGTTGATTTGAATTTATTATTAGATTATGAATTTTTTCTTTGTCGGAAAATTCAACGACGGCGTGTTCAGGATTTGTGGATCCCAAACTATTAGTTTTATTGTTGACGGATAATTCAACGTCGGAGTGATCAGGATTTTTTGATCCCAAGCTTTTTGATTGTAATTTGACGGAAATAACATCGTCGGCGTGTTCAGAATTTTTTAATCCAAAACCTTTCAATTGTAATTTGACGGAATTAACATCGTCGGCTTGTTCAGGATTTTTTGATCCCAAACTTTTCAATTGTAATTTGACGGAATAAGCATCGTCGGCATGTTCAGGATTTTTTGATCCCAAAATTTTCAATTGTAATTTGACGGAATTACCATCGTCGGCGTGCTCGAGATTATAAGATCTCCAGCTATAACTACTTCTTTCTACAATAACTGATTAAGTTTTATATAATATTATGTTTGATTGCTAAAGTATTTTTTATAATATATTCTATAAATGGAAGAGTATTATTTTCTCCAATTAAACACAAATCGTTTTTCTCTTCATTGTCATAACATTCTAGTTTTTCCTTTTTTCCATTATATTCAAGAATACCTTTTTACATCTATTTTAGCTCCAATTTTCCTTAATAGATTGTACCCAATTAATAAGTCGGATTCTAAACCTTCTATTTTATAAAATATATGTTTCGCTTCAAATATTGTTAGTATATGGTAATATTTTATAATTGAGTATCCATGAACTGTTGATACTCTCTTGTAAATTGGTAATTCTTTTTTATTTTTATAAATTCCTTTTTTGATATAGCAAAAAGAGGCTCCTGTGTCAATTAATATTTTTAATTGTTTTTCTGTCTATTCTTGTTATATAAGGCATTCCTCTGTTGGTTGCTGATCTAAAAAATGGTCCTCGTTAATGTTGTTTACCCTCATCGTTTTTTGAGCTGGTTGAATAACTGACCCAGTTGATTCCCTTTTTAATGGACTTGCGGTTCAGTTTTTTGTGTTTGGGTTTGATTATAATTATTTCTTTACGAAAAATTATTATAATTCTGCCTGTTATTATTGTACCTGTTATAATTGTTATTCGGACGATTGTAGTTATTATTCGGACGATTGTAGTTATTATTCGGACGATTGTAGTTATTATTCGGACGATTTTGATACTTTATGGAACTTTCGACTTCCATTGGTTCTGGTGGGAGTTGTACCTTAGAATTGTTATTTGAATTCCAATTATTTTATTTTATTTTAACAAAATTAAATCTAGTATACAATACTAAACATAATAAATTTAATGAGTACTAGCTACGGGGGCCTTCGACTCGAAACTTATGGTTTATTTCTTTATATAATAAACTGAGCTTTTTGGACAAATTTGTTAATTTTTGAGATATTTTCACAAGAGGGGTTACTTAAACAATTTGAAAGACTGTGTGTACCAAATAATACAGATATAATTGAGTGCAATCGACTGCAGGCGTCGAGAATATGGTCAACGGAGAGATAGTCCCCGCAAAGTTGGCATGTTGGTTGCGCCGTTCTCGTCAGTATGTGTTGATGTGTGGATTGTGTGTGCCCGATGCGTAGGCGGATAAAGGTCGCGCATTCCCGTATATGTACGTTCGGTGGTGGCTTAAACATGATGCAATTTGGGTTAATAACCTGGTACCTGTGCATGAAGAGCGCCCATTCGGAGAGTTTTTTTTCTTTGAGGTATAGCTGTATTCGACTTTGGATATCCTTGCAGTTGAAAGGGGTGAAGAGAATTGACGGTGTAAGTCTCATCTCTTGGGCGCTTTGTCAGCGAGTTCATTTCCATGGATTCCTTGATGACTGGGAACCCAGAGTAAGGTGATTTTTGTTGGATGAGAACTTAGAATGTGCCTGACTTCTTGTATTGTGAGGTCATTGTGATTCCTGTTGCGTATAGCGGAAAGAGAGGAGAGGCTGTCTGTGCAGATAACAGATTTACCAGCGTTTTTGGAGGCGAATTGGCATGCTTTGAGAATGGCGAAGGCTTCGGCTGTGAATATCGAGTTGTATGACGGGAGCCTACCTCCTGCAATTATTTTACGGTTGCAGTCGACAACCGCAAAGGTGGTTGAGGCGGTGACTTTAGAGCCATCCGTGTAAATCCAGTTTTTCTCACCAAGATCTTGTTGAGCACTCCAAAAACGTTGTTGGTATTCTAAGCGGCATGTATCCTTTTTAGCAGCATTGCAGATTTGAAGGTTTATGTTAGGCTGTTTTGAACCCCAATGTGCCGGCGATTTGAAGGACCTCCTGGGCTTAGGCAAGGGGAGGTCAATTTCCTTTTGTTTGAAAATGGCTCCGAAGTCTTTGGTTAGCAGGCAGTTGGACGTGGTGTACAGCTTCGGAATAAGCATCAATGTAGTTTCTTCTACGCGTGATTGGATACTCGGAAGACCGGATTCTGCCAATGTGCACGCTACTGGCGATGTGGGAAATGCGTGAATGGCGCGACGGACCGCTCCGTGATATGCTTGTAGCTTTTTTAAGTGCGATTTAGCACACCAACCGAAGATTGGCAGACCGTAGTCAATTTTAGATAACATTAATGAGCGCGTAATATCTATGAGAGTTTTAATGTGTATGAAAGAATATTTAGATGATATAAATTTAATAATGTTAAATCTAGTTTCCAATTGTTTTCTTAAAATCTGACAGTGCTGTTGGAAAAGTAGTTTGGAGTCGAAGGTTATCCCAAAATTTTTAAAAAGTTTACATTTATTATTGTGCGGCTATTAAAGTTAATGTCAGAAAGGTTACAACGTTGTTTCCGACAAATATGTAATGTTTGGCATTTTTCAATGGCAAGAGAGGCTCCAGAGGTTGCTCCCCACAAGTTAATTTCTTGCAATATTTCTAAAATTTTGTTCTGACTGCATTAATATTTTTTTTTTTGTAAAGATGATGGCGTCGTCTGCGTATAGTGAGATGTAAATATCTTTGTGCCGTGTTACAATGTTATTTATTTCCTCAATTGCTATCATAAATAAAACCACAGAGAGTGGCGAACCTTGCGGAATTCCATTGTGTAAAATGTGGGAGCTCGATGTGACATTGTTTATTCGAACCCTGAAGGACCGATTGGTCATGAAGGCTTTAATTAGGTTAAAAAGCCTTGGACCAATGCCCCAGCGCTCGAGTCTACAAAGTACGGCATGAATCCCCACGCGATCGAAGGCTCTTTCAAAATCCGTCGCCAAGATAGAGACGTGATTTTTGGTCGAAAGAGCGTTCGACGCGAAGTGTTGGATACGCAATAACGCGTCCATCGTGCTATGATTTCTTTTGAAAGCAACTTGATTATGGGAAATAAGGCTGTGGCGTTTAATGAACCAGATAAGTCTTTGTGCTATTATTTTCTCTAGGGTTTTACCTAGACAGGATAACAGGGAAATTGGACGGTAGCTGTTAATATCGGAAGGAGCTTTGTTTGGTTTTGGGATAGAAATAATGGTAGCTGATCTCCATGTATGTGGGTATTTTCCAGTGTTTAGCATTTCATTAAATATATCCAGAAGTTTTGTTTTAGGTGGGGAGATAGGTTTTTGAGCATAGGGTATGATATTCTGTCGGCCCAGGGCTTTTTCCTTTTGCTTTTGATACTGAATTTCCTATTTCAAGCAATGTGAAAATGGAATCTAAGCATGTGGCCGACGGGGAAAGTGAACCGATGAGATAGGGCTCTGAAACATACCGATTTTTTTCTCGTATATACTCAGTTGAAAAACTTTGGTCAGAAGAGTATTCAGACCAAGATAAGGCAAACTCTTCGGCGATGTTAAATGATCCAGTTAGAGTACCTGAGTTGGATTTTTATATTTAAACGGTGTGGGAGGGATGCCGGCTAGGCGTTTTATATCGGACCAGACTTTTTTTGTGGAGGATACTGGGGAGATTTTGGAAGTAAATTTTTCAAGGTAGGTACGCTTGGCCGAAAGTGCGGCTTTTTTAAAAAGGGCGTTTTCTTTTTTGTATCTGATGAGGTTTATCATTCATATTGGCTTTGTAGGACGAGAACAAGCATTGCTTTTGGTCGCGAAGCTGTTGAAGCTTAGCGTTCCACCATGGCACTTTGGCTTTGTGGATCACCTTTTCGTTTGAGGAATGCTGCAGTTTGCAGCTGCTCGTATGACTTTCGTCAATTGTGCTACTTGCTGATTTAGGCAGCCTCAGTCCAATGTGCTGCTGATTTTTCGCAATTTTTATTAAAGCATTCCCAGTTTGCTAGGTCTGTCTTGTATTTAGGCAGGGTAGAGTATTATCGGGGCGGGTAGGTGTGTTTATGTGGATGGTTATGGGAAAGTGGTCACTTCCATGGAGGTTATCTGATATAGACCAGCTGCACTATGGGCTATCTGTGGAGATATTAGTGAGATATCGATGTGGGTGAAAGTGTTGTGAGTTGAAAGGTGAGTCGGGGCCGTCGTTAAGGACAATTAGGCTGTTTTCTAGAATTACGCTTTCGATTTTTTTACCTCTTGAGTTTGTGCGCGGCGAGCCCCATAGAGGACTCCATGAGTTTAGGTCACCAAGGAGTATGGTGGATCCATTCAGATTTTGTAGAATTTCTGATAACTCAGAGGATGAAAAGGTTTGACTTGGCGGGATGTACGCATTATACAATAGTAATAATTGTTCAAATTAAGCTGCAATGCGGAGCAGAGTACGCTGGAGTTAATGTTACGGTATGTACGAGTATGTGGGACGTTCTTTTTAATAAGAACACCTATGCCTTGTTTGGCTGAGGTGTTATAAGAAAAAATAACCAGTATATTCTTTGGTGAAAATAAAATTTGTAAAATTACATGGAAGGTTGGTTTCCTGCAAAAATACAATGTCGGGAGCATGGTCTTTTATAAGTAGTGTTAGTTCGTTGTAATTATTGAAAATACCGTTCATGTTCCATTGTAATATAGTAATTGTCATGATTAAATTTTATTGGATTATATTGTTGTTTATTTGTGGTGTGTATGAGTATGTGTATATGAGTAAGGGTGAGAGGATCGAGACTAAGAGTCGGGATCATCCATAGTGTCGTCTGAGTCTCTTGTGTTGATTATTGTTTGTAGGTTTGAGGTGTGTGAAGCAATTGATTCGTTTGAGTTGGATCTTGAGGTCATTGATATATTGTTGTCGTCGTTGTAGGTTTGTCCGATTAGAGCATTTGCTTCCTCCCTAAGGGCGCGAGATCGTTCCATACATATTTTTAGTTTACTAGTTGGGCTAGAGTAAGAGAAATCAGTTTTGGCAGAGTTGCTTGGTGAGGAAGTAAGATTCTCTTCGAGATTCAACGAGTTGGCACGAGAAGTGGGATATGTTGGTGAGAGAGGAGTTGGTACTTTTGCCGAGCTGGTGGGCAAGTCGGTGTTTGTAATCGCGTCTGGGTTTCGGGTTTTTGTGATAGGAACAGCGGGTGCTGGGTTCTGGCTTGCGACGGTCAAGTAGGTAGGCTTGGAGTTAATTGTTGTGTTTTGCTGTTGATTTAGGATCGTACGAGCTTCACGGAAACTGAATTTTTTGCTTGTTTTGATGTGAAGAAGTTGTTTTTGTGTTTGATATTGTGGACATTCGGGTGAGGAAGCTGGGTGTTCGCCGGCGCAGTTTGCACAGAAAATGCGAGTGCAGGGCACGGGAAGGTGGGGGTGAGATTGCATGATACACAGGCGGCTGAGTTCTTGCAGTGCTTTGATGTGTGGCCCAATAATTGACAAGACTTACATCTCATCGGGTTGCGTATATATTCCGAAACCTTAACTGTGTGCCAGGAAACGGTTAGTTTACTGGGAAGAGTAAAACGGTCAAACGTTACGAGGATTTTTCCAAATGGTTTGGGAGTGCCGTCGATCATTTTGGTGAACTTAAAGACGCTGTGTACATTTTGAGATTTTAGTTCCTCAACAATTTCGTTTTCTGGAATGTTAATAAGGCAGGGTGCATAAATGGTGCCTTTGACAAAGTTAAGAGTGTTGTGGAGTTTGCACTCGATTTCGCATAAGCCGGGTAAAGAGGTCACTTTGGTGAATTTGTCACTAATTTCCCTGGAGTTGACCAGCAGGAGAAGGCTACCATCGCGAAGATTAGAGATGGATATGATGTCTTTGCTGATATACTTAAGGGCTCTATGGACGGCAAAGCAGTTATACTCGGATATGGTTTTCGGAGAGTTTATTGATGAGACTATTAAGAATCTCGGATTCTTGCACTGTGTTTCAGGGAGGTCTGGGAAGTCAACTGGTAATTTCTGAAATGGTATTTTTTTCTTAGCTTTGGGGCTAACGCTGAGGCTGGCAAAGCGATTATCCCCTAAATTGGGTGGCCCGGGGGCCATGGTTAAAAATTTATTGAAAAAAAGAAAATGTGTTTTTTGGATTTGCACGTGCGCGGTGAAAAGATCAATGGAAAGGCGATAAGCTGGGCGATGGTAATTTCGCGATAAGCAAAGCACTTGCAATTGGAAAGACACAGACGTCCGCCCTCGAAGAGAGATAGTCGGTGACTGTCCAATTATTATTTTGCCCAAAGTTCCCGTTTTGCGGCCAATTATTATTCAGGTTGTTATTCCAATTATTATTCATTCTGTTATTATTATTATTATAATTAATATTATTATTGTTGTTATTATTATTATTCTGTATGGAATTAACTGAATTAAATCTTAAGTTGTTTCCCTGATTTTTATTTTCATTCCTAAATCCATAATACCTATTTGCAAATTGGGCTCGAAAGTTGTTAGACTCTAATTCTTGACACTTTTCCAAAGCATTTGGCAAGTCTGGTGGGTTTAGAGAAAATAGTGTTTCTGAGATTGAACCGTTCAATCCAGAAATAAAAATTCTAAGAGCGTTGCTCCTAATTGTTTTATTTGTTTCTTTGGTTATTTCGCTGTCTTTTCCATATGTCATTATGGTTTTATTTATCAGTAATGTCATTTTCTTGTTTACCTCGTTGTAGAATTCTGTAATGGTCATATGTCCCTGCCTAAGGATGCTTAATTCTGATTCGAGAATATGGATTGGTCTTTTATCGTTATAAATAAAATCCAATCTGGAAAGAATTGCTTGAAAGTTTAAAACTGTACCATGGTTAGTTAGAGCATCATGTGCTGCTCCCATGATTTTATTACGTAGAATTGTTAAAGTGAAAAAATATTGTTCGCTTAGAATTTTGTATAGACTCATGGCAGTTTCTGCCGCTTCTCTCCAGCCTACATATTGGGTTATTTCTCCTGTGAATTTTGGTAAAGATTTAACAACCTCTAGGGTAGTTTCACATTTTATAGTTGGGTCGATTGTTTGGATTTTATAATCTTCCACTACATTTTTGCTAGCGATTATCTGCCCTTCTATCCCTTCAATTTTTCTGGTTACTTCACTCAATTGTACAATTATTAATCGGTTAATTAATTCCATCGTCAGATTGCTGGCGTTGGATATCCCGCTCGCAGAGAGGATTGGTGCTGAACCTCCGGTTGTCATTGTTAAATTTAAATCTTCAAAACTTTTTATTAAATTTTCCAGATTGTTTTCCTATATTAATGGTTTAAATAGATTTCAAAATTTTTTTTTTTTTTTTTTTACACTTTATAGTATTTTGTATATCCTGATCTTGTTTTATTAAATTGTTTAAAGATTTAATATTATTTTATTCTGCTCACGATACTTTCCGTTGTATTCTTCCTTCAGTTTAGTTGTCCTGATTATTTTCTGTTGGGTCTTCCTTCAAAAATTTTTTGTATTCAGCAGTGGCGGGGGATGGCTCTCTGCTCTTCCTTCCTTCTTGGTGTTGATTTATTATTATTTTTTATACCCGCTACTCGTAGAGTAAAAGGGTATACTAGATTCGTTGAAAAGTATGTAACAGGCAGAAGGAAGCGTCTCCGACCATATAAAGTATATATATTCTTGATCAGGACCAATAGCCGAGTCGCTATGACCATGTCCGTCTGTCTGTCCGTCCGTATGAACGCTGTGATCTCAGTAACTACAAGAGCTAGAAAGTTCAGATTAAGCATACAGACTCCAGAGACATAGACGCAGCGCAAGTTTGTCGATTCATGTTGCCACGCCCACTCTAACGCCCACAAACCGCCAGAAACTGCCACGCCCACACTTTTGAAAAATGTTTTAATATTTTTTTATTTTCGTATTGGTCTTGTAAAACTTTCTGCCACGCCCACTATAACGCCTACAAACCGCCAAAAACTGTGTTTAAGACTCTCCTCCCTTCCACTAGCTGAGTAACGGTTATCAGATAGTCGGGAACTCGACTATAGCGTTCTCTCTTGTTTTGAATATTTCTGTTATATTTTTGGTTTGGTTTCATTTCTTTTTGTTGTTGAGTTCTGGTTTTGTAGAGTTAGTTTTTATTGATTATTTTTTTTTTCACTTAAACAATATTACAAGACACTATTATCTGATTTTATTTTCGATCGTTCTCGATCCGATCCCGAAACAGACTGACTCTTAGATTCTAAATCCTGATCCATTCAACCTCGGCCAGAAGCTTTTCTTTGGAAACTTCTTGAACTTTCAATTATGTTTAGAATAAAAGCTTGATGCTGAAATTATTTCTCTGCATTGTGAAATTCAATTATGCTGACCGATGCAGTTTGATTGAAGCGCAATAAGTTGACCATGGTTTGGTTTCCAAGCGAAAGCTGTGTTTTTTGGAGTTTGATTGTTTATCTTAGCGGGTAGCTAAGTGCTGGCAAAGGCAATGGCAAAAACAAAGACAAAGGAAATGCCGCCTAGATTGAAATTTAAAATTTGTTTATAAACTGGATAGAGTGCTATGTTTACGGGTTGGATAACTTGCGCGACTCGTTGAGTCATTGTTGCACGGATGGAGAAAGATCCTGAGGCCAACATGCCCACATTTGATGGTGCCGGGTGGCTGAACGGGGTCAAAATCCTGAAGTGCATGGATGACCCGACGAGAAAGTGGCTGACGTAAACGGTCTGCCAATTGGAGGCGTTGTGGAGGGGGCCCAGCTGGAGTGGTGGACAGGGAGCTAATCCCGTCCATTCCTAAGGCGAAGGTTCTCTTTCCCATCGCAATCCAAGGGGTCCGGGCGCTGTAGCTGCTGCAGCGACAGAATCCGGACATTCCATGGTCGAGGCGTGGGGCATGGGGAGCGTGTACCTGCGCCTCAAAAAACGCCATCCCGGGGATAAGGATGCTCACACCCTGAAGGCAGGTGGAGAAGGACCTAGGTCTGGAAACCATCGCGGAAGCCGCCCAGGGACTTTCCCTGGACGAGGTGGACGAGAGGACGGTGACCTGACGTTGACAGTCAACCCATCGAATGGAGATGAGCCCAGTACCATGCCACTGAGGGTGCTGCAGCTCAATCTTCATAAAAGCAAGATCGCGTCGGGGAACTCCTCATCGCCCTGGACCTAGGGTCCCGACATAACTTTGGTCCAAGAGCCATGGATTGCCTCGGGCAATGCCGTCGCCGGACTAAAGTCCTCTAATCACAACCTGTTCTATACACCATCGGTAAGCAGCCTGCTTGCTAACCTTATGTCTCACTACAGCACGGATGACCTGACTGTTGTGATGCTGGAGAGCGAGAGGAAGCGCCTTCTGATAGCTTCCTGCTACATGGCACATGATAGGACGGCCCCACCGGAGGAACTCAGGAGCATGGTGGAAGCCAGCCCCAGCATCACTACGTGTGGGGGAGCCCCGACATCAACGACAGAGGTGAGTCACTCTTTAACTTTTTACTATCAACTAACCTATGCATAGCTAACGTGGGGGACGAGCATACCTTTGTAGCTTCCACCTCCTCGAACGTGCTAGACCTTACACTAGTAAGGGGACAATGTACTATGGTTTCAGAATGGAGAGTCCTTGAGAGACCATTCTTCTCAGATCATAAGTACATACAATTCATATACGAATTCGACAACTCTTCCAAACCATCCTCTTTCAGAAACCCCCGGAACACTAACTGGGAAAAGTTCAAGAAGACAATCTAGACACGACTCGCGTCTAGCCCGGGCCTAGAAAAATCCGCTAGAGACATAGAAAAGTCCCTAGAGACCCTCTCCAGGGAATTATTAGATGCGCAACGCGCAGCATGCCCGACATCTAGAGACAGGAAGAAGACGAGGCCACCCTGGTGGAACGGTAATCTTTCGCTTCTACGCAACAACCTTCGAGAATTTTTTCAAAATCGCCAAAGACGCGAATAATGATATAATTGTAAAAACAAGAGCTTTTTCTTGAGTATAAATGATGTCGGATGGTGCTAGTTTAATAGTTAAATTTTAATGACAATTCTTGATTATTTCTCCTCACTTAAACTCCTCGTGGCTATATCTTCAACTTCAATTTTTCATCTATATTTGTTCTATATACTCTCTTTTTTCTAATTCCTATCTTCCACTCGTTCGCTAGTACGAGTTGGCAGCCTAGCGCAACAGCTGTTATGTTAACATCATTCAAAAAGCGCGGAATTCTAATATACAAGATTATTCTAATTGGGTTTTGACCCAACAATAATCAAAGGGAAATACAAGATTCTACTCAGGGATTAAAAGAAGGAAATACGCAGGGCAAAAAGAAGCTCGTGGAGAAACTTCTGCTCCAATATCGAGACTGCCCCAGAAACGACTAGACTCCGGAAGCTGCTATCGAAGCAGCCAACCATACAGAGTCAGCTCAAACGCGATGACGGACAGTGTACTGAGGGCAGCGAAGAGGCCCTAACAGCTCCTAACAGTCTCACCTCTTTCTTACTCAAGACGCTAGAAAAGCTGCTCGACATATACATCAGATGTGGGACGACTACTGTCATCCAACCAGCACGCTTAAACGAAAGGCTAATCAGTGGAGACGGCACTATACTCATTAGTAGCCACCATTAAGAAAGCCCTGCATAACCAAGAATATGCTCTCGGAGTGTTTGTGATATATTCGGAGCATTCAACATCAGTTTGTGGATAAGAAATCTTCTAAGCTGTAGACTGGTACAATCGATTGGGGCACCGCCTGTCGCCGCTCCAGTGGAATCTGGTGGTAGATGACCTGATCAAGAGATTCGAGAGGAAGGCACCAAAAATAACAGCCTATGCTGACGACAAAAGCAGTCTGTCCATCGACGCTCAGCTCGTATGGAATCAACGCTCAGGGAGATATGTGAGTGGGTGAAGACAACGCGGACAAGACGGACCTCATTCTCTTCACCAAGAGATACAAGGTACCGCGTAGTCCACACGAAGATAAACTCAACCAGGCTAACCCCGAAGACACAGGTCAAGTACCTCGGAATTGTTTTAGACAGCAAGCTGACATGTAAGCCCAATGTATTAGAGAGAGTGAAAAAGGCCAGCATAGCGCTATATGCATCCTAAAAGATGCTTAGCAGCACATGGGGCCTCTTACCCGCTCTAATGCACTGGGTATACATCTCGGTGGTGCGTCCAACACTGATGTATGGAGTCTTAGTGTGGTGGCAGGCCATGGAAAGACGACTTACAACAAGCTCATGGAGAGAACTCAGCGGCAGCCACTGCTCTGCATAACAGGGGCGCTGAGGTCAACCCCCACAAAAGCACTCGAAACTATAATTGGAGTTGATCCCCTAGACATCCACGCGCAACTGATTGCAGGAAAGGCTGCACATCGCCTAGTTGCATCAGGGAATATGTCTCTACAAGGATTCGGGCATTGTTCAATTGGTCGAGACATGAGTAGTATATCTGACTATATGGTCACCAGAACGTGCCCGGATGTAAGAACAACAACATTCATGGGACCAGACGACTGGAAAACAGGTCAGGACCATACTCAACACCTCAACATATACACCGACGGCTCCAAGATGGATGGAGGAGTTGCAGCGGGCATATACTGTACAGACCCTGAAATGAGGCTGTCGTATAAGCTACCACTGCAGCATATTCCAGGCGGAAGTATTCGCCATAGGGAAAGCGGCAGAGCTTGCGCAGAGCATTGACCACCCACATGAAGCGGTCAACTTGTTTGTAGACAGTCAAGCGGCGATAAGATCCATGCAACCGTCAGCGGTCAGTTCCAAAAGTGTACTGGCAAGCAGGGAGGCACTATATATCCTTACCACAACCACGTCAGTGCGGTTCTACTGGGTTCCCAGCCACCAGGGCATCGATGGTAATGAGACGGCAGACGAACTTGCAAAGAAAGGCGTCGGACTGGCGAATGAAAGATCAGAAAACGTTCCTGTCTCCCTTAGAACGCTCCAAAGCGAAATGGAAAGACGGGCCGACACACAAGCCAAAAGCAGAAGGAGGAGAACTTCCACCACCTGAAAAATTTCAAAAATCATGTGCAAAGAGCGCAACGCAAAACTCAGTCACTACGTGCTGCATCTTCCAAGGAAAGACTGCAGATTGTTAGTGGGAATTCTTACAGGTCACTGCCTACCTGCGGCACACGCAATCAAACTGGGCATTACAGACAACGCCAAATGCCGGCAATGTGATGAATTCGAGGCAATCGAAACCTTGGAGCATCTCATTTGCAAATGTCCGGCCCTAACAAGGGCAAGAATAAACTACCTAGGCGTTCCGGTTCTGACATCGCTAGAAGTTGCCTGCAGGAAGAAGACAAGCCAGGATCCTAAAAGATTTCGAAAACCGCGTAAAAATTCTCTATGTCCATAAAGAAACATTCGGACAGCTACGGGCCATATTGGCCTATGCGCAGCGCCGTCAGGGCCTTCCGACCTAACCTAACCAAGCTTAACAAAAAAAAAATTTTTGTAAAAAAGAAAACAAAATGGCGGAAATATGACCGATCCAGTCACGGTGACAAATTCTGCGGGCGTCAATTGCTGGATAAACTTTCTATCCTAAACAAAAAAAAATTTTGCTTTAATCAGAAAGCTGTAATGAAGTGCGTAGTAGAGGGATTTTGATGATTTCGAAAAATTAAACATAAGTAACCATGAGTTCCTGAAAAGTTAGATTTTTACCCGTGTTTTTTGATATAATAATACTTAAAAAACTATAAAATATGTTTTTTTTTTAATATCGCTCTATCACGCACTTGAACATCGAATTCTTTATAAAATGCCGTTTAGCTTACGTGAATTGATTGAATAGTTCTCTCGTAATCGCGACGCCCGTATTGTAAAACATAGTTTAAGAAAACGAGAACACGGCCGTTAAGCCACCGTGGGGGCGGAACCGGACTTTACTTCTCTCGGGTCGATTATCTCGAAAAATATTTATCGCAGCTTAACGAAATTTTGGGAAAATATTTTTAAACATTTTATTTTTTGATTAAATGAAAAAAAAAAATATTTTTTTTTGTAAATAATGTAAATATTATAAGTTAAAAATAAGGTAACACTTTAACTATCGATAAGAAGGGCACTCGATATATTATAATCGACGGTGCACGATCGAAGGAGTACGGGCACTCTCTCGAGAAGGCGCCAGACGAACAGAAGTGTGAAGATCAGAAAATAAAAGAAAATAAAGATTTTACATACCAGGTGTGGGGTCAAGGCCCGTATAAAATAGAACGCCTTTGTTATGAGATATAGTGAAATTTTAAAAAGAACGAGACCTGAGCTGAAAGTTATTCTAGATCGAGAGAACGTGTTTTTCCAAGAAGACGCCACCATATATCAACTCCGTGCAGCGGCGAAAACCATTATGGACAATAAGAAAGCAATAAGAAAGGACCTTTGGTCCTTGTGAAAAAAAAGTCTGGTGATATTCGAATGTGAGTTGACTACCGTGGTTTGAACAAGCGTATCGTTAAAGATAATTTTCCTTTGCCCCTTATTGAAGATTGCCTAGAGTATTTGGAAGGGAAATGTTGTTTTTCTGTGATTGACTTTAAGAGCGGGTTTCATCAAATAGAGGTCGCAGGAAAATCCGTGCCGTATACAGCATTTGTTATCCCTCAAGGACAATATGAGTATTTGAGGATGCCTTTTGGATTAAAAATGGCCCGGCAGTGTTTCAACGATTTATTTCAGAAACGTTTTCAGATTTTATAAGAAAGAAGAGCCTAGTAATTTATATGGACGATATTGTTATTGCGACTAAGACAGTAGATGAGCACCTAGAGATTTTGGGAAAACTTTTGAATCGTATTAGCGAATATAATTTGGAGATAAACAAGAAGAAATGCGTATTTTTGAAGAAGGAATGCGAATTCCTGGGATACAGTGTCAGTAAATACGGGATAAAGCCTAGTGAATCGCATTTGGAAGCCTTGAGAAATTTCCCTGTGCCGCAGAATGTTCATAGTCTTCACTCCTGTTTAGGATTCTTTTCGTATTTTAGACGTTTCGTCCTGTCATTTGCGCGTATAGCTAAACCCTTGACAGAGTTGTTGAAGAAAGGGGGTCCTTTTCCACTGAATGATGAGCAATTAAAAGCGTTTAAAGATTTAAAGAACGCTTTAGCTAATCCCCCAGTTTTAGCCATTTTCAGTCCTGGTCGAGAAACCAAGCTCCATACGGATGCCAGTGCCCATGGATTTGGAGCTATACTATTGAAGCGACAAGATGATGGAAAAATGCATTGTATTTAATTTTATTCCGGTAAAACCACTGCGGCAGAATCCCGGTACCATAGTTTTGAGCTGGAAACACTAGCGATAATAAATGCGTTGCGTCGGTTTAGAGTATACCTTGAGCATAGACCGTTTAAGATAATTACGGATTGCAATTCGTTAGTGCAATACTAAGAGAAAGCTATTAATCCTAGGATTGCCAGATGGTCCCTTGAGTTAGAGAATTACGATTATTCGATTATGCATAGACCGGGTGTAAATATGGCCCATGTGGACGCTTTAAGCAGACAGATAGAAGTTGTCAAGTTGTTAAAAGATAGTGAGTTTGGCGATAATGAAGACTTGTTAAAAAACCTTGAGGAAACCCGTAGAGACAGCCGTAGAGACCAACTTCTAGAGAACCGTAGAGACCAACTTGTTGAGACCGTAGAGACATCCGTAGAGACCAACCTTAGAGACAACAGTAGAGATAGCATAATTCAAAGCCTTTTAGAAATCCGTAGAGACAACCTTGTTGACAGGGTGCCACTTGATGACCTTTGTGAAGATGTCGTAGAGAGACTTCGTGTTATTTTGGAAGAAAACCTTCGTGAAGAAGAAGAGGAAGAGATTGGTGGAATAAATTTTGAGAAAGCGGCCAGTAACTACATGAACGGTAGTAAAAAGGCCTGGGAGATGATAAATTGGAGTTTCGTGAGGACGCTTTTCTAAAATCAATACCGTTAGTTGGAGTTGTAGGAGCCACACCTGATGACGTAGACCTTATTCTACAAACGGAGCAAATGAGGGATAAAAATATAGTTCATTTGAGAGAGAAACTAGAGAGAGGAAACGTGCGTAACTTTGAGTTAAGGGATGGACTAGTATGTCTAAAGAACGTGGACGATTCTTATTGTTTGTAATTAGAAAATCTCACGATAAGTATGTTAAGGATTTAAGAAGGACCTATTGGTTTCCAGAAATGAGAACTAAAGTTGAGCATTTTATTAGAAATTGCCTTTCGTGCATTTTGCATTCGGTGCCGAGATCTATTCATAACAGAACCTTGCATAGTATCCCCAAACCTTGTATTCCGTTTCATACACTCCATATAGACCATTTAGGTCCCTTACCGAGTATCATTTCAAAGGGAAAGCATCTCCTGGTTGTTATTGATGCTTTTACCAAGTTTGTCAAACTTTTTCCCGTTAATACGACTAGTACAAGAGAAGCGAGAGATGCGTTGAGTAAATACTTTGTTATACCCGTTACTCGTAGAGTAAAAGGGTATACTAGATTCGTTGAAAAGTATGTAACAGGCAGAAGGAAGCGTTTCCGACCATATAAAGTATATATATTCTTGATCAGGATCAATAGTCGAGTCGATCTGGCCATGTCCGTCTGTCCGTCCGTCTGTCTGTCCGTCTGTCCGTCTGTCTGTCTGTCCGTCCGTATGAACGCTGAGATCTCAGGAACTACAAAAGCTAGAAAGTTTAGATTGGGCATACAGACTCCAGAGACATAGACGCAGCGCAAGTTTGTCGATTCATGTTGCCACGCCCACTCTAACGCCCACAAACCGCCCAATACTGCCACGCCCACACTTTTGAAAATGTTTTGATATTTTTTCATTTTTGTATTGGTCTTGTAAATTTCTATCAATTTGCCAAAAACCGTTTTGCCACGCCCACTCTAACGCCCACAAACCGCCCAAAGCTGCCACGCCCACACTTTTGAAAAATGTTTAGATATTTTTTCATTTTTGTATTAGTCGTCTAAATTTCTATCGATTTGCCAAAAAACTTTTTGCCACGCCCACTCTAACGCCCACAAACCTGCACTTCTACTAGCTGAGTAACGGGTATCAGATAGTCGGGGAACTCGACTATAGCGTTCTCTCTTGTTTTTATAGTCGACCCCATAGGATTATATCGGATCGCGGTACTTGTTTTACTTCACTTGAGTTCACCACCTTTTGCCAAGAGCGAGACATTGAGCACATAAAAGTGGCCACAGGAGCGCCTCAGGCTAATGGCCAGGTGGAGGGTGTAAACCGGGTGTTAACACCAATGCTAGGGAAATTAGCAGAACCTCTTAGTCAGTCCGATTGGTACAAATTACTTAGTGGAATATGCCATCAATAACGCAGTACATAGTAGCACTCAAGTAGCGCCTAGTGTTTTATTGTTTGGAGTAGTACAAAAGAGACCTGTAGTTGATGAGCTTTCTGAGTATTTAGAGAATAAATTCAATGATGAACCTAGAGATCTTGTAAGCATCCGTGAGAACGCATCTGTTAATATCCAGAATTCACAGATAAGAAATGAAGAGTCATACAGTAGAAAACATAAAGCTCCTCGTGAATATCAAGTAGGTGATTATGTGGCCATCAGAAATGTTGATACTACTGCAGGAATTAATAAGAAGTTTGCCCCTAAGTACCGTGGCCTTATAGGATAAGTCGTGTGTTTGATAATGATCGATACAAAGTAGTTGATATTGATGATTGCCAGTTAACAACTCAACTGCCATTTAGAGGCGTGTTAGAACCTGCTAGACTTAAGCCTTGGATAAGTAATGTTAACGAACTTGTTGCCCTTTGTTTATAAAGATCGTGGTCGATCTGTAGTCAGGTCGGCCGAATGTAAATAATGTAAATAATGTAAATATTATAAGTTAAAATAAGGTAACACTGTAACTATCGATAAGAAGGGCACTCGATATATTATAATCAACGGTGCACGATCGAAGGAGTACGGGCACTCTCTCGAGAAGGCGCCAGACGAACAGAAGTGTGAAGATCAGAAAATAAAAGAAAAAAAGATTTTACATTTTGGAAATTAATTTCTAACTTAAGAATAGCTGAAATGTTGCGGCATGAACTCAGCCATCAGGCTGTGGCGGATCAGCACAAATATCCCAAAGGGTTAAATTTGCAAAGGTGATCAATTGTTTTCCCTCATTTAGTCAGGAAAGATTCGCCAAAACTAACTTAGTTTGTACTCGATTGTTGTGTCATTTCCCAGTCTCTCCCGCTCCCGCTGAAATTGACAGAATGTTGCGATAAGTGGTAATAGTAGTGTCTGAGAGTGCTTGGTATTCTCCAATTGTAATGGTCACTAAGCCAAGGAAAGTTAAAATTTGCCTTTATCAAAAGAAGAGTATATATCAAGTGTGGACCTAAAGGATGCATATTGGCAGGTCCCTTTGGAACCTCAATCTCGAGATAAAATGGCTTTTACAGTCCATGGTACCCCTTTATATCAGCAGCCGAACGCTGGAAGCTTGACAGTCAAGGAGACATGCACTTGTTCACCCTAGTCTGAGAACGGTGACGCTTCCCTCAGCCCACAACCGTTCTTCTCACTACCAACCACGTGTGGCCCCGGCAGTACCAGGCTAGGGTTCAGTTTTACGACGGAAGAGCGGAGACGTCCCGATAATCAAATCACATTAAATTCTAGGCAAAAATAAATATCCAGAAACGAAAACTGCAAGTGTTATTACTGGTAACCGGTGATCACATTTTAATATAAATTTGGTGGGACAAACACACGAAATATACCGAGCTTGCAGCACGTATTTCGTAGCGAGCAGAATAATAAAATCAGTTCGTTACAAGATGTACTTACGAAGTTAGTCCTTCACATAAAGCGCGCTGACCTAACGTTAAACATCTCTAAAAGTCATTTTTGTATGTGACAAGTACGGTGGCCACATTTTCGATGACGGTGGGCGGACGGCTGAGAAGGTAGCCGCAATCACCGATTTTCCTTTACCGATGAGTTTGAAAAGTTTGCGGAGTTTCATGGGATTGTGTGGATGACACCTGAAATTCGTTGCGAATTTTGCAACTCTTCCTGCGCCGTTGACTTTTTTATGACAACGGAACAGATGTTTGGCTTAACAGAGCAGGCAATAGAAGCGTTCGGCAAACTCAAAGAGTGTTTGAGTAAAGCTCCTGTCTTGTGTAGTCCAGATTTCTCAAAGCCTTTTGCAAAACACTGCGACGCTAGTAAGTCAGGAATGATTTTCAACTGACCATAATTTCCGATGATGGGCTAGACCCAGGCTTGAGTCTCCTTTCTTTTTGTTATCCAATTTTAATTTTTTATACCCGTTACTCGTAGAGTAAAAGGGTATACTAGATTCGTTGAAAAGTATGTAACAGGCAGAAGGAAGCGTTTCCGACCATATAAAAGTATATATATTCTTGATCAGGATCAATAGCCGAGTCAATATGACCATGTCCGTCTGTCCGTATGTCCGTCCATCCGTCCGTCTGTGTCTGTCTGTCCGTTCGTATGAACGCTGAGATCTCAGGAACTACAAAAGCTAGAAAGTTAAGACTAAGCATACAAACTCCAGAGACATAAACGCAGCGCCCACTCTAACGCCCACAAACCGCCCAAAACTGCCACGTCCACACTTTTGAAAAATGATTTGATATTTTTTCATTTTGTATTAGTCTTGTAAATTTTTATCGATTTGCTAAAAAACTTTTTGCCACGCCCACTCTAACGCCCTCAAACCGCCATAAATTGTCAGTGTTGAAATTTCTTCTTCGCACATCCACTAGCTGAGTAACGGGTATCAGATAGTCGGGGAACTCGACTATAGCGTTCTCTCTTGTTATTTTTAAATTTATAACCTGCGGCGCGTGCAAAGTGCAAAAAGTGCAAAAATATAGAAATCAAGATTACTCAATTATTTACTCAATTATTTTATTTAACTAAAGCTTATCTTTTAGTACTTAGTCCAAAGACCCTTATTTCTAATGACGCTTTTTATTCGCTTTGGCATACTTTCAACTAATTTTTCGAATATTCCTTTCGGATTATTATTCCATTGGGAAGATGGGTTTGCAAAGTGCTCAAATAGTGTTCATTTCGCATAATCCCGTCAATTTGAGCAAAAGTGGCCTCGACCGACTCGACCTGGCCATGGTCGTCTGTTCGTCCGTCTGTACGTCCGTATCTCAGGATAAAGCATGCAGACTCCAGGGACATAGATGCTGCGCAAGTTTAATGACCCATGTTGGCACGCCCACTCTAAGCCCACAAACCGCCAAAGCTGCCACGCCCGTACTTAGAAAAAATGTTTTGATATTATTCACATTTTTGTAAGTCTTGTAAATTTTCTAGATTTGCCAAAAATCTTTTTGCTACGCTTACTCTCACGCCTACAAACCGCCAAAAACGGTTAGTGTCGAAATTTCTCCTTTGCACTTCCACAAGCTGAGTAACGGGTATCAGATAGTCGGGGAACTTGATTTTAGGGTTCCCTCTTTTTTTTTTTTCGTTTACGGCTACACCTCCCGCCCAACCGACCGAGGGGCGCTGCCGTGTATCGTACGGCTCGAATCGCGATATAGAAGACAGTAAAGGACGAGGAAATATATGTATACTAGTAAGATTTTAGAATTTGTTAAATACGTTAGTATTGATCGCTTTGAGAACGGCAGAGAGTCAGAATTAGATATAATAGGATAGAATCTATTATAGTGAGACCATAATACTCAGTAGGGATCATGCAACTCATAATTAGATATACATTGATTTAAAATTAACGGTACGTAATCTCTAGTAAATCTGCTTGGAGCGGTGAAGTTAGCCGACTAACCAAGTCGGGACTATCAACTTCACCACGAATAAGGTTAAAAATAAGGACTGTTCCAAGCATCGTTCTTCGGGTAGCTAAGGAAGGTAAGTTAATTAACATTAGTCTACGGTTTGCATCGCAAATAAGGCGTTAGGCAAAAAGTAAGAAGTTCTTTTGAACCGATTCAATGCGGTTCGAGTAAACTTCGTATTGTGGACTTCAATCAGGTGATCCATACTCGAGGATCGGACGGACTGGAGACATGAATAAGGTTTTGGTCATGTAAGGATCATCAAATTCCTTTGACCACCATTTTATAAAACCAAGCACACCTCTGGCCTTATTGACAATAGACGAAATATGGTCTAAAAATGTAAGTTTATGGTCCAGAAGAACACCAAGATCATCAACATGTGTAATTCTGTCCAAAGAGTACCCACTTAGAGTGTAAGTCGCGTGTATTGAGTTGGCACGACAAAAGGTCATAACTTTACACTTAGAGCCATTTAAGTTTAATACGCTATCACGGCACCAGGTTTGAAAGCTATCTAGATCGGATTGTAAGTCCAAATGGCGAGAAGTGTCCTTATACTGGAGACAAATTTTACATCATCAGCGTACATGAGTACACGCGACTGGTTTATTATTAAGGAAGATCGTTAACAAAAAGGGTAAAAAGGAGCGGACCTAGGTGGCTCCCCTAAGACACCGGATGTGACTCGGTGAATACAAGAAAGATAATTTAAAGAGGACCCGTTGCGTCCTGCCATTCAGATAACTTAGAATGCAATTTAGGAGATCAACAGGGAAACCTAATAAATCTATTTTTTTTTTAATAAGAGTGAATGATTAACAGAGTCGAATGCTTCACAAAATCCGTATAAATGACATCTGTTTGAAGATTATTTTTAAAGCCCTGTACTACGAAGGAGGTTAGCTCCAGAAGGTTAGTAAGTGTTGGTCTGCGTTTCATGAACCCATGCTGACATGGTGATATAATTGACCTACAAAGGTGCTGTAAATGAGGAGTAATAACGTTTTCAAAAAGCTTAGGGATAGCAGACAATTGGAGATTCCTCTGTAATTGCTTGCATCCAATTGCTACCTTTTTTATCGAGAGGGATTACAAAGGACTCCTTCCATATATGGGGGAACTGTGAAGATTCCAGAGATAAGTTGAACAATTTCAGTAGAGGTTTGCACAAGGCTTCCGCACAGAATCTAAGCACACAGCCAGGAATTCCGTCGGGACCTGGCGAATAAACAGGCTTAACTCGTTGAAGATCATAAAGTTCTTGTTTCTATTATTTTGATCAAGGAAACTGTATATAAAATAGTTAATAATAATAATAATAATAATAAACAAAAATAACTTAAATAACTTTAATTATAACAAACCTACCGAAATGTAATTAAACTTACATAAATCTGGATCTATTACCTTACACTGAAAAAAAATATTAAACTTCATTATGATCTTATTAGTTCTTATGAACCTTGTTATTAGTTATTAGTCACAAGAGCGAAAATAGAAATGAATATTTAAAAATTTAAATACTAGACTCGCCTTATGTTTCTCTGGACAAAGGGCACAGAAGAGCAATGCTCTTAAGAAAAAAGGTCATTGGTAGGGTAGCAATAATTTCGCTAGCAATAATTTTCTCCTCCGTTTCCTCCTTTTCTAAAACTATCCTTTACTGAATATGTTTATTTGATTCCTCCGATTTTGTATACTAGCTCCGATATTATTTTGTCGCAAGCACTCTCAATTCTTGATCCTATTCAATAATGTCTGTAGCGAAAATGTAACTAAAGGGCGCACCCGCAAGTAAAGTTACACCTTACAGTTTAGTTAAACATAATAATTAATTAGATACGGTGGCGCTCATTGTGGGCCTTAGTGAGTTTTTCGATTCATTAAGACTCGCGAATAAGTACTTTCAATTAAATTTTCCGTGTCAGTTTCTTACTTTCAAAACTGTTGTGTTCAGAATTAGTTGTGAAGGGCACGTCAAGTAACTTTAAGTATTGCTGACTGGCCGTAGCTAAGTCTTATCCCAAAGATTTTCCTAAGTGTAACAAACGGATTGGTGGATTTTTCTGAGAAAAACGGAGAAACAGCACATAACTTCGGTTTGGTTTCTGTCCCAGTTTAAGCTACTTCTGCTTAAACGCTATCCTGAAAAAAATAAAGATCATCAATTTAACATGACGGAAAATACTGGTATTACTCGTGAGGATGTCATATCCTCAAAGCTAGTGGACAATTTTTTTCTTCTTTACTATTCCTCAAAAAGAAGATAGATTTTCCTTAAGGTTAGAATACTCGTGCAGAGGAAGAGTAAACAGTCGAAGACTTCGATTGGTTTTTTTTTAATTGGTCTTAGAAATGGAATATCTGCTTTTAAAAAACCTTTACGTATTTCATGAGAATTTTAAGCAGAAAATAACAAACAAGCCCTATAACAGTAGAATATCAAGCAAAGAGTTCTCGCACATTATTGTTGCCAGTTTTATATATTTTTTTTGTTTTTTCTCCATATTGAAATGTGGGATTTTTCTTAAGCATTATGATGTTCACAGATCACAAACTAGTGTCTCAAACTCTGTTTGCGCAATATGTGCAGCAGAGATCATTACACCACACTCGTACATAACTACATGCCAGCATGAATTTCACCGGGAATGCATCGAGAATCATGCCTTATCCGCACCATCCACCTCATATTCAACTCCGTCATGTGACCCATTGCCATCTTCTTATTCAACATTATTATCATGTTTTCATTCATCATCTTAACCTGATTATCAGGTAGCAAGCCCTCTACCAAAACCTTAGCTAGTCAGCTGACTCTGTCCGACTGCGACGAGAAGCACTCAATCAAATTTCACGATGGATATTGCCAATGGATTGGGATAGTCTGGGATCCAGCTTCAGATCAGCTTCTGTTTAATTTTTCTTAAATACCGTCCAATTATCGAGCCACCATGCGGATTATACTGTCAGAATAGACAACTTGCTAACGTGGATTGGGATGACGCATTGCCAGAGCCAGTTCTTTCGTCATAGGGAAAGTTGACCTCACAGTACAAAACAAAACTTACAATTTACACGATTTGTACCGAAAGTCTGGAGCATTCCCTTTGGACTAGCAGGCCTCCATTCTTTTTGCAAAGCTCTTCCCTGTTGCATGCAGTAAAGGAATTGCCAGAGCGCCGTTTTGCGGCTCTAATTGGAAGCGTTTCATTGACAATTCATTGAACTTCCAATTCCTCAACTTTTTCGATAAGTTGCAGCGCGCACCTTGTCAAGACCCCATAAGTGCTATCTCGCCGTCTTCGTTTGCTTTTCCACGAAGGCAGCTCATTTGGAATTTGTCCAGGATCTCACGACGGATTTTTTATCGCAGCGATGAGAAGACTCATCAGCCTTCGACGCAATCCGCGTACCATTTGGAGTGACAATGCTACAAGCTTTGTCGGTGCAAAGAGCGAGCTTGCCGAACTACAAAAGCTATTATGTGGCTGCTGTTGACTAGGCTAAATTTTAGTTTTACAGAGCTTTTGGAGATTTCATCTAAGCCATCGAAGAATTAAGAACTCTCGGATCCAATTTCCTAAAGGGCTGGACAACTACACAACATCTCCTGAGCCTGACATCACTTATCTTCGCGAAGGCCGCCTCAGCAGGCGGCAACTGTTGAGCAACTGGAAAAAAAGAGCTGCGAGTATTGGTCCCTACTGCAAAAAAGGAGCAAATAAGAGAAGTCGCCAAACTATCCGTTCTGCCCATCGATTGTGATATAAGTGGAACCGTACCTCTTCTAACGGGGGAGTATGTTGGGAGCACATTGCCTAGCCATGCGCTCATAGGTGTACCACTGTACATGCAGCTCTGTTCGAGTCTCCCTTTTCGCCCTTATATCTTCTCGCGCTAAAGCTGTCGGGTTATCGATTTAGCTAAGCTACTTTATAATCTTATGACTATAGGTTTATATTTTGAAGCCAAGCTCTTGCTTAGTCAGTCTACATTTTCGAAAAAAACAAAGCATACAAATAAAGCATAATTATAAGCCACTTGGCCCCCCAAGGTTATCTTCCTAATTTCAAGAGATAAACATCAGGAAAATACTTTTATCCGAGCTCTATTTAAGTTGTTAAAAATATATTCCAAAATCATAATACGGTATTTGGAAAAAATTCACTGTGATATATTTAATCAAACGAAACTTAAGAATTCATTTTAAGATTGAAAACCCGCTTTTTATTTGAGGGAAAACGGAATAACTTATATCGACTTATAACATCATTGATAATATTCAAAAGTTTTAGACATACTGCAAAATCCAGTTTTTTTTTAGTTTGGCGTTATCAATTACGAACCACGATATGAAATGACACCGAAATCATATCATATTATACAATCATACAAGCACTTCAATAATATATAATATATATTTCTTTCGCAATATGAATCAAAACCGGAAATGTTTTAATCAGGTTCGGTTTAAAGACGAACTTACAAACTACTTCTTTCGTGTTTTGCATCAATAGACAAGTATAAAACATTTTTACTGCGACCGTATTTACTCTACATATTAAGTATTTTTATATGCACTATAAACTATACATCGATAAAAAAAAACACAGATTTTAAAACTAATAAAAAAAATGCAGCCACTTTAAAGAGGATCTCTCAATAGAACAAAATTAAGCAAACTTAGAGGAAAAGCAGAAATATAAACTATATTAAAGACAAACTGAATTTTCTTTTCTTCCTATTCTAGGTAGCACTTCCTCGAAGTAAGCGCTTTCAACGGTGGATGTGGATAGTGCGGTGAGTGTTAAACATAAAACATCACAAGATTTAATAAATCTAAAAAAAAAGAATTGATTTTCTGAGAAGAAAAAACAAAAATTTTAGCATAAATAAAGGGAAGAAGAAACAGTGATAAGACAGCATAAATAAGCATTCGAGCTAAGAGCTATAATGTTTTGCAATCATTTTATTTTTGCTGAAAGGAATACCCTTTCAGCTGCAATATTCCTCTGGAAAATTCTGTAAATTGACCAATGAATCTTGGTCCTACTTTGAGTTGCCGTCCCATTCCATTTTATACAGTAATTAAATTGATCAAAAAAAATTCAAAATTATTCTCGATTTTAATCGCATATTTAATTCTATACTATTTATATTTATATTATGTGCCCATTGCTTAGTTTAGGAGATATATTTCCTTTTAGCTTTTAATAAAACTTTATAATGTTTTTAAGAAGTTTGAAAGTGGCCGCAGCAAGCTGTGCCTTGTGATGTAGGGTAGCACTTGCAAAAGGTCGCTCAGGCTATTAAACGCTGAGGGTAGGATCAACCATTGGTAGGGTGGGCAAGAGACGAGCCTCCAGAACATCAGAGGAGGTGAGAGAAGGGCTCAGCCAAAGATAAAAATATTTTTCCTGGAGCATTTGTTAATTTGTGTGTGTGTTTTTCTATCCCGGTTAAAGCTTGTTGTTGCACGCAATTATCTTTAGTTAAAATAATGTATAAATCTGAGCAAGATCATCACCCGCGTAGACGACGAGCCGAAGCCGGATCACTATCTTGCGTGCACTCAGATTTCGAGTCAACATCTTGCCAGTTATAGATTTGTCAGTGTAGCCGTTCGTTAGACTTTTTAATGCCTTTTACTCTTTTCTAAATGCTCTTACAAAGGTATGTTCTACGTAATAGGAAATTAACTTGACACGAGAATTTATGTTTGTAAATAGTTAATAAAAAAATCAGGAAACTAATCAGGGAATTTAATCATGTGCAATGAGATAGATATTACTAGATATAAAGTTGAAATTAAGCATACATAGGTATATACGTTCTCCAACAGATTTTTTTTTATTTTAGTATAACAGATTCTTTATTTACATTTGCCCAAGAGGGCAATCAATTAAATTTTGTGATACATGGGCGGTTATGTAGATTCCCTAGGGAATCTTATATTTGATATCTAGGGTCATCAGGGAATCCGAAAAGCCAGGTGAAGTGGGTGATGTCTTTGGAGCCTTCTGCGCTGTAGGCTGTTGTCAAGGAGGTTAATTAATGGATTGCATTTCCCTCTTAATGGATAAATCTTAAGGAACTTAAGGATAAATCTTAGAATACGGCATTCTGCTCTCTGTAGTTTTTTAATGTTTGTAGAGAAGGCAGAGCCCCACAGCTCTATACCGTATGTCCAAGCCGGCTTTATAGAGCACTAACTTGTGTCTAATGGGTAGTGTGCTTCGTCTGCCTAGGAGCCAGGTCATTGAGCGGCATTTGTGTCTCATGAGCTTTACTTTTTCCCCTATGTGCTCATTCTACGTGAGACGCTTGTACATGGTTAGTCCAGGTACTTGGCCTTCGCATTGGACGGTATATTGGGGCCGTTGATGTGGACGGGTTGCCTGGTCTGAGCGTAAACGTGACATAGTTGGATTTGTCAGCGTTTATGTTGATGTTCCACCTTTTTAGCCATGGCTGAATCGTGCCCAGCTCGTGTTGCAGCCCTTGCGTTGCAAAAGCAGGAGTTGCATCAGAGCACAGGAGCCTTTCGTCCGCGTAAGTGCATGTCAGTATTCTGTTGTCTTCAGATACTGGCATATCTGAAGTGAATATGCTGTACAGCACAGGACAGAGGGGTACTCCAGCTCTCACCACTCTCTCGGAGTTACTGCTTCTCACGTAGAACATCCTCTTTTTGACGTATGCCTTAAGGAACACGTAGTATGGGGCCGGCAACTGTTGCTTTAGCTTGAATAGCAGGCCGAGGTGCCATAAATTGAGGGTTTTGTCTGCTTTAAAAACTAATGCCAGGTTAAAAAGCCTGAGCAGCCAAAAATGACTTGTTGGGTGTGTGATAAAATGGTGCACACTAATTGTGCAGGTTTTAGCGGCCAAACAAGTGATGCCCTAGCTAAGGGCCACCATCTAAAATACTTTTGTGATGCTTGCCTAGGGGTTGAAAATGAGATAAAATCGTTTATGCGCCAAACTAAAAGTGGCTTGATAAAACTGATCAGCAGTTTTGACGTAGTTAGAGAAGTTTAAAGTTTAATAGCCTTAAGCTATTAGAAGAATCTACAAAGAGCAAGAAAGCAGCTGGTGGTAGGATGCCTTAAGAAAATGAACCGCAGCCTACGGCAAGTGATTAACAGGACCCCACAGCTGATTAGTTCTCGATCCCAGAAAACCCTCAAATTAACTAAGTTCGGCAGCTAAAAATGATTTGGAGCAAGCCGATCCATTCGCGGTGGAGGGTGTCCAGCTTGGGACTGCTATAGAATTCGTTTTGTCAAAAATAGAAAATAACTTGCCAGGACCACTGCACCATCTTCCACTTCTACTTCTTTCTTTTCTTCTTCAAACAAAAAATATCATCTGGGGTCACTAACTCTTATCAAAATGCGAGAGGCGGTAGAAATCCACTCCGTATCCACACTTAGCACCACAAACGATGTCATAGAAAACCAGTTCGGTTAGACTTACTGTTATTTTCTTGCTTCCGTTGAAATCCCATCGGGAATACTTTCTTGCACGGCAGAGCTTTGAATTTCATTTATGGGTCTTCTTTGCATCCGTTTCTTTTGGTTTTTCAACCATCGGTCCACTCTGAGGCCTTCCTTTTTAAACTCTGCCATGGATCTTATTGGGGAAGTCAACAGTAAACCGCCCATTTGGGAGTTAATGTTATCTTATAAAAGCTCAACGAATTCATCTTCAGCGATCTTGTGTTCAATTTAAACTGTAAATTTGTCTACCTTTAATTCCTTTCCATCATCTTTTTCACCTTCGTCCAGTCACTTTCAGTCTTGGAAAATGTCCGTTTCATTTCTCTGGCGAGCGAATAGAAGTCAATATCATAATCCTTCACGCTATTGTCCATAAGTTGGCAATACCATTTTCTAGTTACACCTACAAGCAGACTACGGAATTCCCTAAAAACATGCTGTTGACTTATTCCATATAATTCTTGCAACCTTTTCGAGCAGAATTGAAAACTTTCAACAGTCATACCGCGGCCGGTTCCGAAGAATTGTAAGTTCCATTTGTCCAGACGAACTCCCATTGGCACTCGAGCTTAAAATGTTAAACTCCGGTCCAATTCGGGGTGAAACTGGTGACTGCATTCTGCTGTAAAGCATTGTGGAGGTATCTGTTGTGGTGTCGCCGTTCATCTGCGCTCTTCTAATCGGTGCATCTGGCTATTAAAGCACTCGGTAGAGTTTTATGGTGGTCCAGGTGGTGGTGGCCAAGTCTGTTAAGCTTGTTACTCAGTCACCTTTTTTTCACGGCGTTAATAATATTTGAAATCATTTATTACTGTGTCTTTCTACTTTGTCTCACCAAATATATTAATATTTTTTCCCGTGTGTCGGTTGTATCTGACCGGTCTTCCGAACTTGTCTGGTATCGCGGAAGCTAACTGGATCGGACTCCACAACAGTTTTTTTTTAATTCCGTGAGCTCGAGCTCCACAAACGACCTGGCTTCTTGGCCTAGTAATTAAAAAAACGGTCTACACTTAGCTGTTTGGTATTATGCTGTTCGCTCTGCATTTAAGTCGCTCAAATCAATTGCTTTTGTAACATATGCAAATGCACATTAATGCAAAACCTCGTTCGAATAAATAAATAAACTGTAATAATTCGAAATCGATACACATTAACTAAAGTATTTCATCTTCGGTAAATAGACAATAAAAAAGCATATACCCCCAACATGTGGTGACCCCGGCGTGATTTGTGCATAAAAGATTATGTTTTGTGCAAATCCTACAAAGCTGTTTAAAGCATTAATTTTCACAAAATCGCTGTTGCTGCTTAGTGAGTTTTCTGACCTCCTAACCTCACAAAATAAAAATCCTAAAGCATCTTTTGATCATGCCTGAGATACACTGCGCTGGAAACCATTCGCTCACTAGAAATATCGTATGGCAACTATGGCAACTGAGATTCTGGGGCTAAGAGCAGTGCAGAGTAGTTTAGTTTCAAGGCTTCGAGAACTGTCGGATAAATGTAACGCTCATACTCGCGCTCTAAGTGGAATGGGCTCAATGAAGCAAATCGCTGGGTAGATGCGTTGCGATACGATGGGAGGTGCATTCCTAAAAAATTAAGTTACAACGGGGGAATCCATGCTATCGTTTCTGGAGCAGCGATGCAGGACGCTGGAGAATATGGAGTTTGCCATGCTAGACTATGCGCTTGGCGATTCTAGTTTTGATATCAATGCGATCTCAAACATCTTACTACTCCGTTTTATTGGCTACGTGTTCCCACCAATATTTCACTTTTTCCCTATTTTGTGAGTCAACGCCTAACTGATGAACTTTGCCAATTAACGAAGGTGGCAGCGGAACTGGTTATTTGCCACTCGTGTATTGTTGAACTGCATTTTCTTTGTTGCATTCAGTCTGACTTAACGAGGTAGTTGTACATCTTCCTCTGCTTTAGATTCTGTACGTTTTATTAGTGAATCTTCAAAGTCGTAGTATCTTAAAAAGAGGGTGAACGTAACCATGCTTTCGTAGCATTCCATTAGTTGTGTTTACAGAGCACTTGGCTAAAGTCGGAGATCTAGGTACGTACAAGAAATACAGGCACGACCGTCCCTTCAGGTGGGGAATTGCGGAGAGGTCCTTATTGCAGTTAGGTCTACCGCTATCCAAACCGATACTACGTTGCCCACAGAAGAAAAATCAAATATCCTTCATATCACAATATTACTTTATTGTAATGACGGTATTGACGGCGGGCTCGCCGGCAGAACGTATTATTCAGCAATTACTTCGTTATATGCGTTACTTATAAAGTAAACGGACATGCTGGATTCGTTAAAAAGTATGTAACAGGAAGAGGGAAGTGTATCCGACCATATCAAAATATATATTCTTGATCTCATGATCAATGGCGAAGTCAATCTGGCCATGTCCGTATTTCTTTCCGTCCGTATGAACGTCGAGATGTCACGAATTATAAGGGCTACAAAATTCAGATAAAACATTCCGGAGACATAGACGCATACCAAGTTTGTTTTCAAATGTTGTGGCGCCCCTTCTAACGTCCCAAAGCCCGGCCAAAACTGTCAGGCCCACACTTTTGAAAAATAATTAAATGTTTTTATTTTTTTTCCCCCCAATTTCTACCGATATTCCAGAATTTTCTCGTTCGCCATTCCACTAGCTGAGTAAAGGGTATCTGATAGACGTGGAACTCGACTGTATTATTTATTATACCCGTTACTCGTAGAGAAATATGGTATACTAGATTCGTTGAAAAGTATGTAACAGGCAGAAGGAATCATTTCCGACCATATAAAGTATATATATTCTTGATCAGGATCAATAGCCGAGTCAATATGACCATGTCCGTATGTCCGTCCATCCGTCCGTCTGTCTGTCCGTTCGTATGAACGCTGAGATCTCAGGAACTACAAAAGCTAGAAAGTTAAGACTAAGCATACAAACTCCAGAGACATAAACGCAGCGCAAGTTTGTTGATTCATGTTGCCACGCCCACTCTAACGCCCACAAACCGCCCAAAACTCCCACTCCCACACTTTTGAAAAATGTTTTGATATTTTTTCATTCTTGTATTAGTTCTGTAAATTTCTATCGATTTGCCAAAAAACTTTCTGCCAAGCCCACTGTAACGCCTACAAACCGCAAAAAACTGTCAGTTTTAAAGACTCTTCTTCTCCCTTCCACTAGCTGAGTAACGGGTATCAGATAGTCGGGGAACTCGACTATAGAGTTCTCTCTTGTTTTTGTCTTTAATTTGTTGTAAGCATATATATGTAAATAAATAAAATGTTGTAGTGAGATGCACTTACTGGTTGAATAACAAAAGTTGAAGAGTGTTTTTGCGGATCTGGACTTATGCCGGTGATGTTTTTTTGGAGCCCCAAATCACCGTTCATGAAGTGTGGGAAACTCAAGGAGATTGGGAATCCATAGTAGCAGTCAGTAACGTCAATAAGTCCAACCGGCTGGCAATCACCTATGGAGTACAGTGAAGTATAAGAGAAAAAATCAAACAAATTTGGCATAAAAAAAAATAAAAATTATAAGTGGGTTGTAAATTTAGTATTATTTGTTAATACAGATAAACAATGTTTAATTTATTCTCCAAACCATATGTGTCCATTGATAACATCCTTATAAAACATCGTACCTTAATACCGATTTATGAAATTAAATATTTTAGTAAAAGCTATTTACTATTTTAACCTATCAAATGAGTGAATAGACTAACATTTTTTTAAAAGTGTTGCCGTTTTTGGGCCTTGGAAATGGACGGGTTTGGACGGTTTGCATGAGTTAGAGGTAGATTATTATCAAATCAATAGAAATTTACGAGACTAATAAACTAAACACTTTAAAGGCTAATAAGATCGGTCTAAGAGTTTTTGTATATTTGTATAGAGATTTTTACTTGTCCACAAGCTTTTATTTCTGTGTTTATAATCATTACTCGTAGAGTAAAAGGCTTTACTAGATTCGTTGAACAGTATGTGACAGGCAGAAGGAAGCCTTTCTGACCATAGTATATATATTCTTGATCAGGATTAATAGCCTAGTCCATCTGGGCATGTCCTTCTGTCCGTCCGTATGAACTTCGGGATCTCAGGAACTACAAAAGCTAGAAAGTTGAGATTAAGCATACAGACTGCAGAGATAAAAAGCAGCGCAAGTTTATAGGCTCATGCAACGCCACTGAGTCCTTTCCCAGGACACAGGCACGAATATACCGACGTAACAGAATTGCCGCCCAACGTAAGGATTTGTCATATTTGTTAGGGAATAGTGTCATTAGTTTCAATGAAAAATAGGCATGAATTCCAGCTTTCAATGTCCTAACTAATTTGACTATGTATAGAATATTGGACTTAAGTAAAGTTAGCGCGCGCTTAATAATTCTTTTACCATTTAGTCTAGCTTAAAGTCCCCAACTTCTTCAAAATGTGGGAGATTTCCTAGTTATAATATCAAACAACTAAGTGCCGATCGACTTTTTTTTTGTTATTAACGTAAACATAATTTGAGGGTGATATTAGGCCAAGTAGCCAGGTCGTTCGAGAAGGATGAGTCCAAAGAATCTGACCGGAAAACGTAAAATCGACGCTGCCCGACGTTTAGTTTCTTTGTTTCACGCTGCCGGCGTACTAGGCCAAGTAGCCAGGTCGCTTGTGAGGCACGTGGCCAGGGAAATAGGAAAACTGTTGTGGAGTCCGAAGATATCGGTCAAATAGCAGCAGGTTGTGGAGTCCGCAAATATCGGTCAAACAGCCTGATTTTCCGACGACTGGCGGGTGGGTATTCGGACATACACTGTCTTAGGTGGACCAGTTCACATATGGAGCCATTGTAAAAGCTCTCCAGGAGAAGGTGGGCCAGCTCACATATGGAACCAAGTAAATGCTCCCCTGGAAAGATGGGCCACTTCACATATGGAACCATAGTAAAAGCTCCCCAGGAAAAGGTGGGCCGGTTCACATATGAAACCATCGTAAAAGTTCACCAGGAAAAAAGAGGGCCAGTTCTCGTACAGAACCATAGTAAAAGCTCCCCAGGAAAAAGCGGGCCAGTTCACGTACGAAACCTAGTAAAAATTCCCTAAGCAGTGGAAGACGGAGGCATGTTGGCCGGGTGTAACCATGTCAGGGCAACGACCAACATCTCCGGGTAGTTATTTGTTTTTTGTTTTTTTGGGGCTTAAATACCGGAAGGTTTTTGACTGAAAGAATTTCATAGTCTGCTGATCGGCGCAGCCAGCAAGTGGTATTGGCAACTCATGGAGGATCGAGCCGAGGATTACGATTTTGATTAATGGGAAATGAAAAGCGCTTTTTCTACAACTGGAGGTGACCTAATCAAGATCAAAGAATTAATGGAGAGGAAACAAGGGTATAACGAGTCCTTCAGCGATTATGTCGCCGACATGCACAACTTACACCGCGAGTCCAACAGAACAGCGCCTTGGTGCGGAAACTCTTTGCACAATATAATTTGCTATACGTGTGGATACGGGGTGGATTTCTACCGCCAACACCCCGATTCCATGAGTCCACTTGTCGTTTTTGCCAGAAGTCCGGTAAGGACGATAAGCCGGGAAATTCGGCATACCCATAAATTACCTTAAGTTCACGCAGAATTATCAAACACATAAGACCTAGAACAACAAGTCGCTAGTACGAGTTGTATTTGAAAAATAGCAGAAGCATTCTTGGAGAAAAAAGAAAAAAAACGATCACTACCGATAACATCTAACTTTACATAATAGGCCGGCTAGCGCAGTCAGCATAGTGTGGTGGGTCGAAGCCACACGTTTATGGGCGCATAATGAGAACCAGCTACAAAAAAAAGAAAAAGGAAAAAGAAACAACAAAAATACAAGAAAATGGAGTACGGTCTTTCTTTTTGCAAAGTCATTTCATGCGTAACCGCATCGATCACTTCGAGCCTGTTGCGTACATCCTTTTCGGGCGATCGTAAGACTTTGAAGATTCAAAAACCAGAATCTAAAAGCAGGGGAAGGGGTACCATCACCTCGTTGACTCAGTTGGATTGCGACAAAGAAAATTCAAGTCGACAATAAACGAGTCTCCGATGACCCGGCCAGCGGCCCCAATAGATTGCAGAAAGTAAAGAAAATCAACAACAGTTCCGGGCACACTTCACCGAAGAGGGTATTGACTCCCCAAAATAGGGGAAAGCGAGAAATATGGTTCTGTTAGCAGGGATGGTATAAGTACCATCCCATTTACCATTTAGTATTTAGTAGTGTGTATTCAGCATTTAGTATTTTAGCATTAGATCAGAGAAGTAGAGATTATGTAAAGAAGAGGTCTACGGACACACTTGATTATTGGACACGAGAGAGAAAACATATAAACAGAATAAAAACACAATTAAAAATCAAAAGAATTAAAATACATCTTAAACCTAAACAGTGGTAACAACTTCAGAAGTGGGATAGCAACCTTTTATGCACCCGCCTACATCAATATTTCGACGTACCCGACAATACACACGTTTTTTTTTCTCAAAGTTAAAATAGCGTGCCCTACCAATTGGCCATGAATAAATCGGAGATTTCGGATTGGCTGAAGGCCAATGAAATTGAGTTCCCAACAAGCGCAACGCTTCGACAACTGCGTAAGCTTGCATTGGACGCCGGTTGCCAAAACGCTAGCGAGATTTCTGAAACCATATCAGAAGAAGAAGACACCAAACTGGAGGAAATATGCCAGGGGATCGCGAGCGCCCAGATCAATAGTACATTGGAAGAAGAAGAGGAAGCACTCGACGCTGCAATAAGGGTGGCCGAGAAGAAGAAGATACTGGCCAAGTTGATGCAGAACGACAGCAAGATGACGGATGACTTCCAAATGGCTAAGCAACTCATGGTTCCGTTCTCCGCCACTAAAAATGAAGAAGCATTCCAATGGATTTCGGACTTCGAAAGAGTTTGCAGAGGAGTAAATGATAGTGAAATTTTTCAACTTCGCTGTGTCCGAATGCTGATGAAACCAGGAACAGATGCCGACCTGTTCTTGCGTGTTGACCGTTCGAATTCTTACGATACATTTAAAGAAAGTTTTCTCAAGACATTTGGCCATGGAAATTCAACAGCCGATATCGTATTGCTTCTGAAGGATACCATCTTTAATCCTAGCAAGAACACCGTCATGGGCTACATACTTCAAATGGAGGAAATTGCTATGCGTGCAGATATTGATGAAAAGTTAACAGTACAATTCATAATTGACGGTTTTCGAGATCGGTCATCCAATATCGCGCTATTGTACTCAGCAACCACAATTGGACAATTGAAGGAGATGGCTCGGAAATATGAAAATCTACGGAAGGTTCCCAAAACGTCGACCATTCGCACGGGAATCGCTTTCGCTGGAGAAAGAGGTCAAATACGCTGCTTTAATTGTTCGGCACATGGACACTACGCTTCATCTTGTACTGCACCAAAGCGCGAGAAAGGATCCTGTTTCCGTTGTGGATCCCTTCAGCATAGGATCAAGGATTGTCAACAGCAGCCGAAAACTAATCCGAGAGTCGTGGGAGCAACCAACAACCAGTTGATACAAGATGAGGAGGAGAACAATACGTTTATTCCTATATTTAACCAGGTAGGAGTATATTTTTGCACTGATAAAAGACAAAATAGTAATATGACGTTCCTTTCTGCCATGTTTGATACCGGCAGCGCCATTAATTTAATCCAGCGCACAGCGATACCATTTAAAAAGTTTAATGACGTATTGAGCCCAACAGAATATTGCGGTGTTAATGGATCTCGAATAAATACATTTGGAAAAATTTTTGTTAAACTTAATTTTCAAAACATAGAAGAAGAAATATCATTTTTTGTTGTACCCGACAATTATGTAGCAACTCATGTTCTTTTAGGTCGTAAGTTCTTGAACAAATTTGGAATAAAATTAATTTTTAAAGACAAGATAAGAGGAAGAAGAGAAATTGACTTATTGAATATTGATAGTGACCCATTGAATATTGATAGTGACCCATTGAATATTGATAGTGACCCATTCAATATTGACAGTGACTTATTGAATATTGACAGTGACTTATTGAATATTGATAGTGCCTTATTGAACAATGATAGTGACCCTTTGCATAGATTGAAAATTGAATTGAATAGATCGAATTTGGATAGTGAGCCAGTAAATAGATTCCATATTGATAGGGAACCGGTGAATATATTTGATATTGATAGTGATCCAGCGAGTAGATCAAAACATTGTAAACCAATAAATAAATTAGAAACTAGACAGAGATTTCAGAAATGTGATTTTGATAAGGATATTGAAATAGATAGAGAATATAAGAGCTTACCATATATATATAATATTGATATATTTAAGGATGATGAAGATTTTAACATTGACCCGAAGTTAAATAATAGTAATCGCAGTGAACTCATTGAAATAATAAGAATAAATTATTTAGATTTACACAACATTCCAGCGATTCAACATAGTTATGAAATGAGGCTAAGACTTAAGTCAGAAGAACCTGTTCGCTCTGTTCCGAGAAGACTTTCATATCAGGAGAAAAAGGAAGTAGATTGCAAAATTGATGAATTGTTAAGAAAAGGATTTATACGAGAAAGTAATTCACCTTATAGTTCAGCTATTGTACTGGTTAAGAAGAAATCTGGAGAAAAACGGATGTGTGTGGATTATAGACAACTCAATAAGATAACAATCCGCGATGGATATCCATTGCCGCTCATAGATGACTGTTTAGAAAGATTAGAAGGGAATCAATATTTTACACTTTTAGATTTGAAGAGCGGATATCATCAGGTGAAAGTAGCAGAGAGTTCAGTTCAGTACACAGCGTTTGTAACACCCTCTGGTCAATACGAATATACAAGAATGCCTTTTGGACTTATGAATGCACCAGCGGTATTTATGAGATTTATAAATTTTATTCTGCAACCATTGATACGTGAAGGAAATGTAGTAGTTTATATAGACGATATTGCTATCGGTTCTAAGACATTGAGTGAACATTTTGTAACTGTAGGAAGAGTATTAAGAATTCTGGCAGCACATAGATTAGAAATTAAAATAAGTAAATGTCAGTTTGCTTATAAAAGCATCGAATTTTTAGGATACACACTTAGTGGAAAAGGGATAAGTCCGAATCACGAACACACATCGACTATTAAACATCTTCCGATTCCAAAGGATCGCCATGGTATGCAAAAGTGTTTAGGATTATTTTCTTATTTTAGGCGATTTATTCCGGCATACTCGAAAATAGCAAAACCATTGCAAGAACTCACAAAAGCTGGCTCTAAGTATGAACTCGACGAGAATTGCATCAATATTTTTGAATATCTTCGCGAGAAATTAATTTCTTTTCCGATATTAGCTCTTTATAATCCCAACAGAGAAACAGAATTGCATTGTGACGCCAGTAGTGAAGGATTTGGAGGAATTTTATTACAAAAACAAGATGATAATAAGTTTCATCCAATAGCTTATTTTTCACAAAGAGCAACAAAATTAGAGGCGAGGTATGAAAGTTTTAAATTGGAAACATTAGCAGTAGTTTATTCATTACGAAAATTCAGAATATATCTAGAAGGAATTCCGTTTAATATAGTAACCGATTGTAATGCAGTAGTTTTATGCCTAGGAAAAGGACGCCTTAATTCTAATATTGCCAGATGGGCCTTAGAATTAGCTAACTATAATTATACCCTTAAACATCGCAGTGGAAAATACATGACCCATGTGGATACGTTTAGTAGATATCCTTCAGCCTTTAATCAAGATTTTGAATATGAACCAGTAGTGACAATACAAGAAAGTGAAAATAAGGATAAAATAGTTTCAGTAATTGACAGTGATGACATAAACCTTCAGCTTCAGATAACGCAAAATAGAGATAGTCTTATAGTAAAATTAAAAGAAAAATTAGAACATGGAGATGTAAAGAAGTTCGTTTTAAGCGATGGAATTGTTTATAGATTAGGTGAAAATGATATAGAATTATTATATGTACCAGCTGAAATGGAAAACCATGTAATCAGGAGAGTTCACGAGAATTTATGTCATTTAGGTACAGAGAAATGTATAAAAGAAATAATGAGACACTATTGGTTTCCGGATATGAAGTCTAAGATAGAATCGTTTATTGGAAATTGTTTAAAGTGTATTATGTTTACAGTACCCACACATGCTAATAATCGAACATTGCACAATATACCAAAACGACCAATTCCTTTTGACACATTACATGTGGATCACTTTGGATCACTGCCCTCCGTGATTTCGAAAAAGAAACATCTATTAGTTATCATTGACGGATTTACTAAATTTGTTAAATTGTTCCCTGTGAACACAACGAGTACAAAAGAAGTCAACACTTGTTTTTCAAAATATTTTCAATATTATAGTCGCCCACGTAGAATTATTAGTGATAGAGGGACATGTTTTACGTCCTTGGAGTTTGCAAAATATTTGTTAGAAAATAATATTGAACACGTGAAAGTAGCAACTGCATCACCTCAAGCAAACGGTCAGGTGGAGAGGGTTAATAGAACAGTGAAAGCGATGTTACCTAAGATAACTGAACCAATTAAGCATGAAGATTGGAGTAAGCTTCTTGTAAAGGCCGAATATGCCATCAATAATTCAGTACATTCAACAACGAAAGAATTACCTTCAGTATTATTATTTGGAGTTCAACAGAGAGGTTGTAATATTGATGCATTAACGGAATATTTAGATGATAGAACTGATATGGCACAATGCGATTTAGAAAACGTTCGTAAGAACTCCTTAAATAAAAAAGAACAGTGTCAGCGAAGAAGCGAAGAACATTTTCAGAAAAATCATAAGAGCCACGTAGAATTTTTAGAAGGCGATTTTGTTGTGATGAGAAATATTGACACCACAATCGGCACAAATAAGAAATTTGTACCTAAATATAAGGGCCCATATGTCATTAAACGAATTTTACCAAATGATAGATACGTTTTAACAGACATAGAAAATTGCCAAATTAGTCAAATTCCGTATGAAGGAATAGTAGAGGCATGTCGGTTAAGAAAATGGGCAGATTGGCGTAACCAGTGCGGAAATATCTCCTAATTTGTAGAATAATATCTTAACTTATTTTCTCTCTTTATATACCTTATACTGTACATATTTTCATTTTTTTAAATTATTATTTCTCTTTTACTTATATTCTATTCAAATTTTAATATATATTTAACTAAACTTTAATATTTAGGTAGCCAAAACTTCAAGACATGTAAATAATTAAAATCAACAATGTAAATATTGTAAATAATTGAAATCGAGAGATAACATATAAACAGAATAAAAACACAATTAAAAATCAAAAGAATTAAAATACATCTTAAACCTAAACAGTGGTAACAGTTCCTAGGTGGGAACACTTGGCATAGAAGACCAATAGATCAGAAAAAGCTCTATGCTGCTATAAAAAGACCATGGCTCACCGATGAATAGTCAGTCAGTACCCGGGTAAACTCCCGTAGTCGGTCGGTACCCGGGAAAACATCCGTAGTCAACACCCAGAGGTAGTTATCCGTACATCAAATACCCGGGCAATTATCCTTCTGTCCATCGAGGGGAAGACTCAGGGATAACTCCAGTCTCCAAGAAAAACGTCAAGGAGCAAGGACACTAGCATCCTTTAAAAGAAATAACAGGACTAACAAGGACCACCCTTTGAAGTAAGATCATAGTTCCACAAAACTCTCAGGATGGGCGGCAAGGAGTCTAAAGCCTCCGACAACACAGCAAATGTGATAAACACCGTGGAGGTTGTCGACCACAAATAGGAAATAGAAGGAGTCCAACATACCCTGGAATTCATCGCTGCTATACTGATCTTCCTGGCTCTGTTAAAGATCGTAAAAATGTACAAGAGATCCGTACAGCGGAGGAGGGACCATCACCATGTCCTGGACAGGATTGCATCCGGTGTCCAAAGTGCTTAATAAGAAATACTAACGGGAAAACAATTAAAAGAACAAGTGAACCGGTGCATGGCCGTTAATGTGAATATCAGCAAAAACAAACAACATCAAGTGCTCGCTCCAAGTAACCTGAGAGCCGAATAGCAGCCAAAGCGTGCTACAAAAGAAAAGAACCCGAACTCATTCATACTTTCATATATATGTATACTCCACTTAGTGTATTTTTTTTTTTTTTGTGTTTGTGTATATCTTATTATTGTTCGGTTACAATTAATTGGTGCACGAAGGTATATGTATGTATAACTCTATCACTATATATATATCATCACCTGAGATCTCGACGCTCCGGATTAAAGTGGGGTATGTTTGACGGAACCCTGTTCCCGAGTTTTCTCTATATCCATATATATATACATATTTTCTCGACCTCATTTTATTTCTACACCATTAGTAAATCTAAGTATTTGTGTCAGGTGTAAAGAAAAATATCTTATTGTTGGCCTCTTCCAGGCAATTTATTTCATTAATAGAAGTTAAATATTTTGTGTTCAATATTGCTTTAAATAAATAAAAATTACTTTTCAGCGACGAGTATCCGCCTTGTTTTTGTTATTCAAAAACAAGAGCCCTCAGAGCGACGTTTGAAGTCGTGAAAAGCCAACAATTTTTGTTGACGTGCGCACCTTTGCTTGGTGATGAATTCGATACTGCTCGCTAAAAACAGTTACAGCCAACTTATCATAATTTTTGTATGCTAGCTTTTTAATTCTTATTTTGTATTACATGGCACTGGCCAACAATCTATTACTCAATAAAATTATGCTATTATTGTAACTACAACAAAATGACTAGGTAAACATTTCCAGAAGGGGTGCTGACGCGAGAAGTGGAGTAGGTCAAAAACGATGACATAACATTTGACGGACAACCTTGACAAAAGGGGACCGTATTGCGCGGCCCGCGACGATCCATCAGGCATGCGGACGCATGAAGGGGAGGGAACGTGGCCAAAACATTGCCCGATCGTTTTACGATCAAGCTATAGCTTGTGGGGCAGTGAGGACTGTTGACTGACGAACGGTACGAACTTTTTCAGGCACTACTAATATTTATTCTCGTTATGATGGAGAGGTGGGGGGTCCACGACCCAAAATCGTCGAGCTTACGCCGGCATCTTGGTGCCTGAACATCGGATGCCCCTCCCTCGGCCTGATTCCTTTCCCATGACACAGGCACGAATATACCGACGTAACATCGTTTTGTGAAGGCGTTCCACATCTGCTTTTCCTGTTTTGCTCGTGGTGATATCAATTTGATATATTGTTCATTAGCAGAAAAGTAAATTAATTAAATAATTAAAATTCTCTTGGGCTTTCTTTTTTTGGGCTAATTTCAAAAATAAGTTTCGTTGGTCTATGTTTTGTTTTTGGAAGATTGCAGTCTTTACAATTCATTTTTGAATTAATTTTTAATAGTCGGGAAAATATTGAGCTTCTATAAACCGTCGTATCATTTTTTCGCTGCACTAACTTTATGTGTTGAGTAATAATGAATTTCTTGAATTCAGCGAAATAGTTATATCCTTTAGTTTAATTATACTTTTTATAATATTTATGGTAATAGTTTTATTTTTGGAGAAATTCATTGCCATTATCTATGTTAATTACGCTAGTGTGGTTTAGAAAGTATTTTGTTAAAAAGTCTTTTGCTATTAGGAAAGTTATATCTTCAGTGAGTCCAAATATTCAGGTAGAGATGTTAAGTAGACCATTAAATCATCTAAATATAGAAGGCGATGTTTGTTAATGAAGCCTTTTAGGAAACTTTCATTCAACATTGGAAAGTGGCTGGGGCATTTTCCAAACCAAATGGCGTGCGAGTATTCGTAGTGACCGAGTTTGGTCGAAAAAACAGTTTTTTATATGGACGTAGGATCCATTTTGAATTGTTGAAAAATTTTCCATAAATCGATTGTTGTAAAATATTAGCATTTTCTTAACTTACCTAAAGTTTTATCCATATTCAGAATCAAGAATTTATTGTTTATGGTTATTTCATTAATATGAATTTTTGATTGCCAGAGGCATCCATCTTTTTGGGAACAATCCATAATGTACTGCGATTGGGGGAGTCGTTTTCATGTAGCATTTCTTCAAATTCCTTTTTAACTTTTGCTTCATAAGCGAAGGGATATGAATGGGGTCTTTTGTATACTGAGTTTTCGTGAACGGGTTTTATTTTGTGACATATAATGCTTGTAAAAGATAGGTTGAAATGGTCTTCTTGTGTAATTGCTTCGAAATTTGTTGATGGATTTTATGAAGACATGTTGATTTTTATACCCGTTACTTGTGGAGTAGGCCGTCAGTCGGGTGATGGACAATGGGAATAACGTGTAGTTTCAAGCTTGCTAGAAGAACGCGCCGTAATTGTCCATACACCCGGTAGTGTGACTATTTTCTCCACGAGAGGGCGGCTGGAAACATGTCCCCTGGCAAGTTTATGTCCCTGCCAGAGGATGCTGGCAAATGGTAGTGTCATTCGACCCGTGCCTAGAGTCAGCCTGACTGAGGGCCCGGGTCACAAAATAGCTCAGTCTCAAACGGAGAGCTCAGGCTAGCTGGCGACCCCCTGTTCTAAGAAGCCTTACCCGGGCGTCGCAGATCTTCGCCCGGGTGGACCCTCCTTTTCTCCGCAACTCGTGGGAATCACATGAAGTCAACAAAAAAAAATAAAAAGGAGTCAGGATCTCCCAAAAAGCCTACCCAAACGGCAGTGACGATTGAGTCTGGCCGTACAAACTTCAAGGCATCGAAGTTGGCCAACACCGCAGGATAAGGTTCGGGTGAACACCGCCTCAAATCTGAGGCGACTGCGTGCAAGCCGCCCAAAGCCGTCGCCATGGGAACATCTCCAGGCCCTAGTGCCATGATGCCCCCTTCAGGCGCAGCCAAGGACGGCAAGCACCCAGTGGCAACCGGTAAAGGCAAACATACCTACGCAGAGAAACGATCTGCAGGTCAAATCCTACGCAGCCAGGAGAGATAAAAAACGGCTCCTTCGGCTGAGTGGATGAAGAAGGTGGAATGGGCTAAATCCGATTTGCCAAACTTCGGCAAGGAAGCCCCCAAAACCACCCAAGCCCACAGAGGTCAAAAAGCGACCTCCACCTAAGACGGAGCGCTCCCAGGACGTTCCCACAGACCCCTCGGCAAAACGGCAACGCGTGCAGCCGGGGCGATCCTTTGCGGAGATCGCGAAAAACCGTATTCTCCTGGGCGTGGTCGACAAAAACGACCCGAGTGACAGAATTCCACGTAATAAGTGGAAGTGGGTAGAGGCAGCCCTAACCATAAAATGCTGTTAGATTCTGGCCAAGGAACCTGGCCCCCCTCCAGTCTGCAAAGACGTGGGATGGTTCCAAGGCGGCGTCAAGGTAATCGCCAAGGTAATCCGCTCTGCGGAGCTATACAAAGCCGCAGTAAAAGAGTTGGGGGAGGTGTATGAGGGCGCCGGACATGTTGCGCTGAGCTGGTCCGACGTACCTTCCCGACCCCGGGCAAAGATCTGGATCCCGGCATCCATCAAGGCGCCGGACCAGATCCTCACCATGCTGCAGCGCTGCAACCCGCACCTTCCCACCTCGGACTGGCGAGTGGTGAAGGTCGACGAAATGGAGGGACCAACAAACGAGGCCACCCTCATTCTAAACAAGTAGTCCATAGCTCCCATTGAGGCCGCTTACGGGGAGCTAAACTTCGGGTTTAGCTCAGTGACCATAAAGGTCTACAAATCGGACTCCGCCAAGGAGGATCAGCCAGGCAGTGGAGGAGTGATCGAGGAGATCGCCTCCGAGATCAAGGCATCGGAAACCGAGGACGGCTACTCGACCGATGCCTCAATCCTCCCCAGCCTTGCGAACATGGGTCAATTGACAGACCTGGACACATTGGACGATGAGGGAGCCGATACAACCGTGGTGGAGAGGCCCACAGCAGATGTCCGTGAGGCTTCTGCAGATAAACCTCCACCACAGTAAGGCAGCTTCCGCTGCTTTTCAACTTCATCTGGCTGAAGATGGAGTCGACATAGTCCTAATCCAGGAACCTTGGATAGTGGGAGGAAAGGTTTTAGGATTAGGGACTAAGGAATATAAGCTTCTAACAGCTCCCAGCGAAGGTAAAATAAGAGCCTGCGTTCTAGCCAAAAAACACCTTAGCATTTTTCTGCTCCATAATTACAGCGATGCAGATAACGCGGCAGCCACCGTGGAGAGTCAGCCATCTCCGTTCCGGGTGCTGTGATCGTACATGGCCTACGAAAGGCAAGAACCGCAGGATGAGCTAGTATGGAGACTGGTAGAAGACAGCGAAAAGCAAAACATAGGCCTCCTAGTAGACTGTGATGCAAACGCCCACCACACACAATGAGAAAGTACAGACACAAACGACCGCGGTGAGTCTCTTTTTAACTTTATCTTTAGTTCAAATCTCTTCATATGTAATAAAGGTAATGACACCACCTTTATCATTAAGAAACGAAAAGAGGTAATAGACCTAACTCTCGTCTCTAAACCACTATTAGAGACAGTAACTCACTGGAGGGTGCTAGATAAGCACTCTTTCTCGGACCACAGGTACATAGAAACGACCCTTACAATCAATCCCTCAAAACCAGCAGTTTTCACAAACCCAAGGAAAACAGACTGGCAAAAATACAAAACTATTTTAAGAGAAAAAATCCCCCTCCATACCCCCAAACAATCTCTAGTCTAAACGAACTAGTTTCAATCTTCACAGAAACCTGCAACTATGCACCAAAAAAGGCCTGCCCCAACAGCAAGCCCAAAAGAAAAAGAAAACATCACTGGTGGTCAGCAGAACTGTCCCCCCTCCGAATAGACTGCAGAACCCTTTTTAACAGGGCCAAGGCAGGAAATGAGGAGGCCCTGTGGACCGCCTACAAGAAAGCCCTTGCAAACTACAAAAAAGCCATCAGGAAAGCAAAGCAATTCTCGTGGCATTCCTTCTGCTCAGAAATTGAAAACACAACTCAAGCAGCCAGACTTAGAAAAATACTATCCAAATCGGCCCCAACCCTAGGCTACCTTAAAAGAGCAGATGGCTTTTGGACCAGCATGAGTGAGGAATCTCTGGAAATACTTCTAGACACTAACTTCCCAGGAAACAGCCAAAACGCTCTCACCCCGCTACAAACAAACGCCACACTGGCAAGTATCGAGCTGTGCATAGACCCAAAGGTCCTCCATTGCACCATACACAGCTTTAAGCCATACAAATCTGCAGATACAGACAAAAGCATACCCGCACAAATCCAGCACGCGGGAAATATAGCCATAAACTGGCTTCTTGACATTTTTAAACGGTCCCTACTTCTGGGACACCTACCACAATCGTGGCTAGAGTCCCGTATAGTCTTCATCCCCAAAGCTGGGAAACCATCACACACGACCCCCAAGGATTTCAGACCAATCAGTCTGTCATCCTTCCTACTAAAGACCCTTGAAAGAATCATCGGCCTGCATCTGAGATCAACTCTCATCACAGACACGCCTACAAGAAAGGGAAATCAGAAGAAACAGAGACAGCACTACACTCCCTCGTCTCCAAGATAGAAAAATCAATGTCCCAAAAGGAATATGCACTGGTAGCTTTCCTGGACATAGAAGGAGCTTTTAACAACGTCATCCCAACGGCGATTACCGGAGCCCCGACAGACATTGGGGTGGACCGCCACTTGGTGGGACTCATAAACTGCTCACCTGCAGGAAGGTTATGTCTTCACTAGGCGCGTCAACCCTACCAAGGAGGCGTCCTCTCCCCACTTCTATGATAATAGACTATGCGGACGACGTTGCTATTATCTTCACAGGTAAATAGCACCAAACGCTATGCGATCTCATGAGCGAAACACTCAGTGTTTTGTCCAGCTGGACCAAAAATAACGAATTAGGAATTAACCCCTCAAAGACCGAGCTGGTTCTCTTCACTAGGAAGTATAACATACCGGACCACCCATCCTCAACAATCAAAGACTTTCCTTCAGTAACAGCGCCAGATACCTGGGCGTAATACTTGACAAGAAACTAAACTGGAACTTGAACCTCACAGACAGATATAAAAAAGCTTCAATTGCACTTTTCACGTGCACGAAAGCAATAGGGCTCAAATGGGGCATGACACCCTATATAGTAAACTGGATATATACGGCCATTGTCAGACCAATACTACTGTACGGAGTCGTGGTATTGTGGCCGGCTCTGAAAAAGAAATCCAGCATAAAAATGCTAGCAAAAATGCAAAGAGCTGCGGCACTCTGCATCAGCAGTGCTTTACGCACCACCCCAAACGAAGCCCTAAATGCCATACTCAACCTCCCAAGCATAGAACTAGCTGGCATGGAACAGGCCACAGTAGCGGCAATCAGGCTTAGAGATACCAAACAGTGGAACCCACAAGAAGCGGGTCACTCATGTATCCTAAAAAACATTCAAATAGTCCCCTCCAGGGCAGACTACTGCACTCGTTCGGAGTACATACAAACACCTTTCAACACAATCATCCCAGAGAGGGACGATTGGAACTCACAAATACCTGCCCCCCAGAATGCTATATGCTTCTATACGGATGGATCAAAACTACAGAACAGAGTGGGAGGAGGAGTTTACTCCTAACAGCTAGGCCTACGCACCTCGTTCAGACTCCCCGATCATTGCAGCGTCTTCCAGGCTGAAGTGGCAGCAATAAGGGAGGCCCTAAAACACTTAAAATCACTAAAGCCGGAAGGCTCACATGTAAACATTTTCAGTGACAGCAAAGCAGCTATCAAATCGATTGGCTCAATCTCTAGTCACTCGAAAACAGTATCGAATTGCCGATCATCTTTACACGAGATCACACAACAATTTGTAATCAGCCTTATATGGGTACCCGGACACAAGGACATAGAAGGCAACTGCATCGCAGATGAGCTAGCTGGCAAGGGCACTACCGCGCCACTCATACAAGAGATGGAGGGCATGAGTATGCCTTTAGCCACTTGTAAACTACTACTTAGGGAAAACCTAAACCGTAACAAACAGACAATATGGGAAAACACCACCTGTCGCCTTACACGCCAAATATGGCCAAAAATAAGCTCAAAGAGAACGTCAAAACTTTTAAGATTGACCAGAGCAAACCTCAGCACTGCAATGAGAGTCATCACAGGGCATTGGTTGATAGGCACCCATGCCAGAAGACTATATGCCCCGTAAAATTATTTCTGCCGTAGCTGTAGGGACGAAGAAATGGAAGAAACAGTAGAGCATCTACTATGCCACTGTCCAGCACTGCAAGCGAAAATACTTGCTCAATTAGGAAGCAGACACTGATCCACATCGGATACAAAAATTCACTAGCGCCTCTGGCTGGGGAAACTGCTAACTTCACATGAACCTCTGCGGGCTAAAGGGGAAAACATACACGGTATCACAACGGACCTCTAATGATCTAAGTGCCTCGGATAACCGACGGCCGGTAAAACCTAACCTAACCTACTCGTGGAGTAAAAGGGTATAGTAGATTCGTTGAAAAGTATGTAACAGGCAGAAGGAAGCGTTTTCGACCATATAAAGTCTGTCCGTACGTCTGTCCGTCCGTACGAACGTCGAGATCTACGGAACTACAAAGCTCATGTTGCCACGCCCACTCTAACGCCCACAAACCCCCAAAAACTGTCAGTGTTGAAGACTCTCCTTCGCACTTCCACTAGCTAAGTAACGGGTATATGATAGTCGGGGAACTCGACTATAGCGTTCTCTCTAGCTTTTTTCTAAAATAGTCTTAACTACCGTTATTTAATACATTGCTTCCGAATAGAAAATTATAAAATGATTTCTTTCGGTCAACTATTTGATTATCGTGAACTTGAAGATTGAAAAAGTTTGAGTTCTTCATGGTTCATTTGATGAGCCAGCGTCGGACTATTCATATGTACATCGGTATTTGTGATTGTTGAATATGATCTCTACGTACTGGTGGGTTCCCAGGCTGGTATTGGAAAGTTTTCGGTTTGATTAATTCGCTGATTTCAATACGTCTTCTATTGTATAAAATGCAATAGATCTTCTTGGAACTGTTTATCGTTGTTATTATCTTGATCAGCTATGTTATTGTAATTTAAATCGTATTGATGGTGACTTTCATCTGTTTGCATACGTGTTTTGTCCGCTGCCTTCTCAAAACGATTATTTAATACTCTTATTTTTTGAGAGGTTGATAAAAATGTTGGGTGTCATTCTGTCGGTCAATACTTAAGTCTGATCTAAATTCTTTATACGAATTGTTGTTGTCTAAAACAAAAAGCTTGTTTAGAAAAGTTTCTCCAGGGGGTTTGAGTTTCAATCTCGACGATAAGGCTATCTACTCGTTGTGAATTCCTACTTGTAGTTCAATGTCTCCAAAAGGTACGGCGTTTTGTCGAACATCTATTGTTCGGTATAAATTGAGCAGGTGTATTCAATTCGTCTGATGAACGAACTGAGACTGCATGGCTCTCCAGAAACCAGGGGCACTTGGTGTATTTATCGAAGAAGTTGGTTTAGATTAACCACCTCTATTATCAACATTTTAGTATTTATTTACAAAAATGGGGATTTTCTTTTTAGCTGGCTAATGTTCTTGTTCACAAACTGCTACAGTATGTGTGTGCTTTTTGATATATTATTTTATACCTTTGGCGCGATCTCCCTATGCATAGTAAACGAATAAATAAGGAATTTTAAAATAATAAGGACACAGGTTCTTGGGCGGATACCGATTGAGCCACTATAAGTGTACAAGCTACCGATTCACTTTGTTGCGGCGAATTCGCGTTAACAATCAAAAGGCTAATTTGGTCATCGAACTCGTTAAATGGCTACGGATTCACCAGGCAGTCCTACATAATAGGCTGAAAAATCTTTCCCAATCTACTAACTAAAAAATCGCTTTGAACATATCACAGAGCCACACACCAGGCTGAGTTCATCAAAGTCCAGAAATAATCTAGTACCCTAACAGGCTAACGTCGCATCGAACCAACTGGCTTAAATATAAAAAGTTGGTAAGTTCCCACATTGAACATTGATCATATGCAACTTTCCAAAAAATTGAAAATCATCTCAATTACAATTATAATCGCATTGAAGCTGGGAAAAGATCATAAAATACCAGCAGAATAATTTGAAAATACGAACGGCAATTGGAAATATTGCAAGACTCCAGCTTCAGGAAACAAGTTTTTTTGGTCACGTTTTTATGGCATTTTAACATAACCACGTTTGAAAAGTACGTATAATTTCGAATTCCCTCTTCAACTACATAAAGCTGACTTTTCTAAAGGTGGTAAATCTAAAGTGCCTTATATTCAGCTATTTTTCAGACAGATTTAAACTTGATCCGACTGAATTTCTGTTGGAGCTACCATTATCGGGTTGTCCTGTCGCCGTCGAAATGTTAAAAAGTGCCGTTTTCATTGGGACATATGTACATACATAAATTCAAGATATATTGGAATCGTAAGATCGAAAGTTTGCAACATTAACCGGCAAGCTTAGCTTCAACTTGATCGTAAAACGATCAGAAGAATCGTAAACGATTCTATTATATAGCTAAATCTTGACAATTTATATAGTTATGCCAAAAACATTTTGATGTGATATACAAGGAATTTGGCTAAAGCGTTACCTCTTGTTTTTTTTTGTTATCATTTTGTTCTTCATTATTATTTATTATTTATTTATATTTTCATATTATTAATATTTAATTACAGTAGGGAACCATGCTCTTAACATGCTTTCTTCGGCGCTCAAGAGCATATTCTAGTGCGTCCGCATCTTAGTGCCGACTCAGCTTTCGACGTGGGTACGGACCCATTAAGTCGGTATTTTTCCAGACAATTATGTTACGTGTTTCACCATTAGTCTGTCGGTTTTGTTAAAGGACTTGCTGACTTTGCATACTTCGCAGTTCTTTATTGTTTCATACTGTGCTAACTTTCATGTCGGCCGAGTTATAGAACTGTCGCAGGCTTACTAGCAGAACTCGCAAATAACAGTTGACCGTTTCTTGCAGTCACCAAATAAATGTTTTTTGCACAAGTGTGTTTCACCAGTGTCTCTTGAACGAACGGTCTGTGCTCAACCAAAAACCAATTTCGTGTTTCCCTTTTGCTCTGCTTATTCGCTGACCGTTTTGCATTTTTTTGGGTGTTGATCATGATGAATTGCATGAGAATGATAAGTCTACACAAATCGCACCTGCTTTTGTGAATTCGGTGCGTTTGGAGTGTTTTAATTTTTGTGCCTAAAATGGGTCGATATTAAGCTGCAGTCGCCACTCCTGAATGCGCTCGCACACGTTTTACACCGGCGACTCTCAGGTGTCTGTTGAAAGTGCGCTTTTTAGCGCTTCATTACATTTTAAGCGAGCGACGAAGCTCTTTAAGTGCAGAAAATGTAAATTCGCTACTAGTTGTAAAGCTTAATACTGAGTAACTATTAAATCTAATGTTTACATCTAATAACAAGAGAGAACGCTATAGTCGAGTTCCCGACCATCTGATAGCCGTTACTTAGCTAGTGGATGTGCGAAGAAGAAATTTCAACACTGATAGTTTTTTTCGGTTTGTGGGCGTTAGAGTGGGCGTGGCAAAAAGTTTTTTGGCAAATTGATAGAAATTTACAAGACTAATACAAAAATTAAGGAATATCAAAACATTTTTCAAAAGTGTGGGCGTGGCAGCTTTGGGCTGTTTGTGGGCGTTAGAGTGGGCGTGGCAAAAAGTTTTTTGGCAAATCGATAGAAATTTACAAAACTAATACAAAAATGAAAAAAAAATCAAAACATTTTTCAAAAGTGTGGGCATGGAAGTTTTGGGCGGTTTGTGGGCGTTAGAGTGGGCGTGGCAACATGAATCGACAAACTTGCGCTGCTTCTATGTCTCTGGAGTCTGTATGCTTAATCTCAACTTTCTAGCTTTTGTAGTTTCCGAGATCTCAGCGTTCATACGGACGGACAGACGGACGGACAGACGGACGGACAAATGGACATAGCCAGATCGACTCGGCTATTGATCCTGATCAAGAATATATATACTTTATATGGTCGGAAACGCTTCCTTCTGCCTGTTACATACTTTTCAACGAATCTAGTATACCCCTTTACTCTACGAGTAACGGGTATAAATATGTTAAAATTGTTGCTAAGATTTGTTTAAAAGGAACTGACGACTAAAGGCCGTTTACGATGAGTCTTTCGTTTTTGCTCTTCTGCTGACTCTCAATTAGCGTTCACTTGGATCCTAAGTAACCTGCGAACCCTTGAATATTCTTAACCTTTTGTGTGCACTGCTATAATGTGTTCTTCTTCGCCAGTTTAAAGCACTCCCCTAGAGTGGTATCACACTAAATCGCAAATATCTCGGAAAAAATATTAGTTTTGGTGCTGACAACATGCATATAAATATGTCCATACCGACATACAGGGTGGAGCGCGCAAGGCAGATGGATATGTATAGGGCGCCCTACCCGACTGAACGTCGCAGGTATCTAGGGTGGGATTCATTTGAAAGAGGTGATCGGGAAGTTTGCATCAACACGGTCATTCCATTTCCAACATGTTGTGGTTCGAGGACGCCCGCTCGGTCGACCGCGTGCAACGTGCCTTCCGTTTGACGTTTAGTGTCACCCTTCGCGGCCGTGTCCCGGATCAAAATCGCATTTTTTCGTGGGTAAAAACGTTTGAGACGTGTGGTAATGTGTCTACGATCAGAAGGGAGCGTCAGAACCCAGTCTTTTCTTCAGAAAACATCTAGAGGGTTCGATCCGCCATTTATTAGCCTCCCAGGCGGTCGATTCGGAAACAGTCACAAGTTCTTGGCTTTTAAGGCGTTCTATGCATCGAATAATAAGAAAACATCTTCATATGCATCCCTACAAAATGGTAGTCGTCCAGGAATTACAGCCACGTAATTACGAAGCAATCATCTCCTGGGCGCCTCATCTCCTTGCGAGATGATTTTAACTGGCCAGCGCGGTCACCAGATTTAGCTCCATGTGATTTTTTTCCTGTGGAGCTACCTCAAATCCAAGGTTTACAGTGATCGTCCCAGGACCCTTAAAGCCCTAAAGAACAAAATCAGAGCCAACATCGCCAGACTACCCATTGAAATGCTCCAAAAAGTTCACGAAAACTTCAGTAAATGTCTTGTTCAGTGAATTCAGAGTGAGGGCTCTCATCTGCTAGATACGCTTTTCAAAACCGTTTAAATTTTAATTTCCAATACTAACATGTAAGGAAAAAATAAAAAGTTTCGTAATTTTTCATTACATTGTGTTTTTGAAATCCATCTGTCTTGCGCGCTCCATCCTGTCGTTATGATTACGAGCTCTAGACAAAATAATAGCAAAAAGGATGTGCTAATATTATTTTATTCACAACAGCTAATACGGCTTCAAAAGAGGCAAATCTGTTCTAGACAGTCCTCGAGCTATTGCTCGCAGTAAATACGTATCAATTATTTCACTTGATTTGAAAAGGCTTTTGGTCAATTTTGCATTCATTAAGTAATACACCAACTAAAAAGTAGGGCCACGTATAAATAATTATAGCTTCATAAAAAATTTCATGTCAAATGGAGAAGTAATAGAAAAACTGCCAACCATTTCACCGATTCTTGTCGATATATTTCTATAACAAAGACTCGTTACTCAGCTATTGGAAGCTCTAACGAAAAATTTTAATATATTTGTGGCAAAAATTAAAATAATTAACAAAAAATTAAAAAATGTTTTCAAAGGGGGGTGAATGTTTGGAGCGGTTTGTGGGCGGTAAGAATGGCGTGGCAACATTTGAAAAAAAAATTGTTTTTAAAAACTATTTTTCAGTATACGGCAACATACTCACATCAGCCAACTCAGTTAAACTACGCTTAATTACGTTATAAAGGTTTGACTTTTTTCCCATAAAAATATATAAATTAAACAACAAAAGTATCTACAATTTTGAAAACAAGAAAACTTCATAATTTCTCCATATATAAAAGGAGTCGTTTGTAGTTTCTCTCCATAAAAACAGTAAGAAATTGGATTCAAGCTATTAGAGAGGTATATCATCTCTATATTGTCAGCTTTCCCTAAACATCATCTCTATATTGTCAGCTTTCCCTAAACTTTCTTAAAATTTTCCATTTTGGAGCTTGTAACGAACTGATTATTTTAGCATGCTCGCTACGGTATATGTGCGGCTCAGAAGATTTCGTGTGTTCGACCCACCAAATTTATATTAAACTTCATCCCCCGTTTACCAGTAAAAGCACGTCGTGAACGTAATCGGTGCTACCGCGGCCACGCGTGATCTGTGGCGAGGAGGCCGGCTGTGAGCTTAGGGAAGCGTCACTGTTCTCAGACTAGGATAAAAAGGTGGTGGGCTCTCAAGGCGAACGCCTTGCTAGCCGCATTCTCCTGTCCCTTGATCTGTCCCGGTCGAATCCTCCAGACACCTTTTCAGTTCGCTCAGTTTACGCCGCATTCCCTGTAGCATGACGTCCAGTTAAAGACGAGCGTTTCAACATAACGATTTCCTCAAGTTGGTGTGGACGGACTTGGATGGGTCTGCTCATCTGTAACGTTTTTTCTGTTTTGCCGCTCTAGTCGTCACCTCCAGAGGGTTGATCGCGTTGGCAGTGTTGTCGGAGGCTTTAGTTTCCCTGCCGCCCATCTCGGAGCTTCCTGTCTACTGGTTCACATGGCGGGTCTTCCTTCACGATGTGCCCTTTTGCATTCACCCTGCCATCCCAGTCTAGGATACTTGAATCCAAGAATTTCATTCAGTATCGAAGCGAAGGTGTCCTTCCTGGAATCGATATGTTCTGTTTGATAAACTAGCAATTTCCATCTTCTAGGCACTTCTTATAATTATTCTCGTTATGTTAGAGAGCTGAAGGCTTTCCAAAAGATACCACGACCTAAATACGACGAGCTTGTTCTAAAAGGTGTGTACTAGATTCGTTAAAAAGTTTGTAAGTATATATATTTTTGATCAGGATCAATAGCGGAGTCAATCTAATGCCCTTAAACCGTCCAAGACTAACACGACCACAGTGTTGAAAGTGTGTTGAAATGTTTTCATATTATTATCAATCTATTTTTAATTTATATCGATATGCTAAAAAGAATGTTGGCCAGGCCTACCCACGCCCACAATTTTAAATTTTGTTTGATTTATTCTTAGTTTAATTATTGTTTTTCTATCGGTTGTGAGGAGTCTTAAAACTCCCCACAAATCCGGGTGCAGGAGATCGGCGTAGCAACAGCGAAGTCGGCTGAAATGCGAGAGGAGTCAAGGGCGGTCAGGTCAAACGGGAAATAATGGACCTTGGACCCCGGCAAAGCGGAGAGACCGTGAATTAACGGTACCGCGCTGGACCTTGGACTCAAACCCGCCAAGGGCATAGAGGTCATACGGTAACGGTGCGGACTTTGGAGAAGCACAAAGAGGACGCACCGTGAACTAACGGTACCGCGCTGGACCTTGGACCTGAGTGAGCCGTGCGCAAAGGGGAAATAGCGGGATCCCCGCGGCCTATAAAAGGCGACGCAGGCGCAGCTCGAGGCAGTCGGTCAGACTAACACGCGTAGGTCATACGAGCAAGCGGAGAGTGCGAGCGCGAGTCGCGCAGTCAGGACACAGGCGTGCTGCCGGACAGTCGGAGCAGACGCAGAAGGTGCGAACACGGTCGATCAGGAGAGTACGTGGAGTGCCATACGGGCACACAGTCAGTGAAGAAAGTGCCATACAGACGGACAGTCAATGAGAAGTGCGCGGAGAGCCATACAGCCACACAGTCGATCGGGAAAAGTACGCGGAGTACACAGACATTCAATAAGAAAGTACGCGGAGTACCACACGGGCAGACAGCTGATCCGAAACAGTGCGTGGAGAGCTACACAGTGACGCTTACAAGTGAAAGTACAATTGCGTCGAAGCGAGCATCCAAAAAGGATCCCCGCAAGGAAGGACCAGCGAAGGAGAAGCAAACACCAGGACCTGGCGTGGTCAGAAAGGGACGGTGGAGTCAGTGGTCGCAAAGGTGGTTCGGGGAGAAGCTCTAGCTGATCTTTCGGACGATACATCCTGCCCCATAACATCCTAAGTCCAGTCGAGCCGGCACGGATACGCCGTCGAGGGCGACGCGGGACCAGCTAAGAAGGACGACGAAGGAGAGACGACGCGCGTCCGAAGGCGAGGATCACAGGATTCTCTGTATCAAGTCACTGAATAAAGGAGGTTTAAATCTAAAACTCTGTCTTCTCTTGGTCGGGCGATCACATAAATCATAAATTTGGTGGGACGAACAAACAAACTCTCTGAGCTAGCCGTTGCATTTCGTAGCGAGCAGAAATAAGAAAATCAGTTCGTTACACGGTATGCCAAAAGATTGTTAAACTTTCTCTTTGCACTTCCACTAGCTGAGTAACGGGTATCTGGTAGTCGAGGATCCTCTCCTGCCGTTCTCTCCTGTTTTTTTTGTTTACTAAATTACTTCTGTTTGTGATATTTTAAAATCTTATGACCAATGTTTTGTTATATTTGTTATATTCATTTGTTAAAAATGTGAGATTTTCTTGTTATAGATCCAACAAGCTGAGTGCAATACAACTATTTTTTAGTTAACTAAAATATAATTCGTATCCGCTTTTTGGCTGACGCTGCTGACGTACTAGATCCATACCAAGGACGTTTGAGGTATTCCAGTCTTTATGGCTTCAGTGACTATTTTGGGCGGGGGACGATTTTTGTTTCCTTGGCCGACGCTGTTAATGTACTAGACCAAGTAGCCAGGTAATTTGTGTGGCTTGAGTCAGGGGAAATAGGACGGGCTGCTGTGGAGCCCGTGCGTATTGGTCAAGCTGGTGGTGGATTACCGTGTAACCACCAACACTTTCGGATAAATGTTTCATTTTACCAGACGAAAAGACTGACTGAAAGAGACCTATTGATCGAGTAACAGCACCCTCAACTTTATCATCTCATAATTACGAGTAATAATCAGCCACATTCGTTGTTGACCGTGTCATATATATCAACATAAAGTGCAGAATGTTTAAAAATTTCGGAAGAAAGAAAACTCCAACATCTTAATGAGGGAGGCTAAAAAGTAGGTGTTATTCCATCCAACCACAGGGAGAGTCACCCGATCACGGACACTGGGGAGAGCCGTATAAAGTGCGAGCACGGGAGACACACCCAGATTGTACGGTACTCTTTATAGTGAGAGTCTGGAAAGTTTAGAGAATCAGCCAGGAAGGGTTTGTTGCGTACACCCTTTTCGTGAGATCGTAAGACTTTGAAGATTCAGAACCAGAGTCTAAAAGGTGCCATCATTGATGGTACAACATTGACTCAGTTGGATTGCGACGAAGAAAATGCAAGTCGACAATAAACGAGTCTCCGATGACCCGGCCAGCGGCCCCAATAGATTGCAGAAAGTAAAGAAAATCAACACCAGTTCTGGGCACACTTCACCGAAGGGGTACTGACTCCCAAAATAGGGGAAAGTTAGAAATATGATTCCAAGGTGGGAACACTTGGTATAGAAGACCAATAGATCAGAAAAAGCTCTATGCCGGTATAAAAAGACCATGGCTCACAGATGAAAAGTCAGTCAATAAAAAATAACAGGACTAACAAGGAACACACTTTGAAGGAAGACTATAGTTCCACGAAACTCTCAGGATGGGCGGCAAATGTGATAAACACCGTGGAGGTTGTCGAACACAAGCAGGAAATAGAAAAGGAAAGGAAATAGAAAACACAACTTTAGCCAACTTATCATAATTTTGTATGCTAGCCCTTTAATTATTATACCTGATACTCGTAGAGTAAAAGGGTATACTAGATTCGTTGAAAAGTATGTAACAGGCAGAAGGAAGCGTTTGCGACCATATAAAGTATATATATTCTTGATCAGAATCAATAGCCGAGTCGATCTGGCCATGTCCGTCCGTCCGTCCGTCTGTCCGTCTGTCCGTCTGTCCGTCTGTCTGTCCGTATGAACGTCGAGATCTCAGGAACTACAAAAGCTAGAAAGTTGAGATTAAGCATACAGACTCCCAAGACATAGAAGCAGCGCAAGTTTGTCGATTCATGTTGCCACGCCCACTCTAACGCCCACAAACCGCCCAAAGCTGCCACGCCCACACTTTTGAAAAATGTTTTGATATTTTTTCATTTTTGTATTAGTCTTGTAAATTTCTATCGATTTGCCAAAAAACTTTTTGCCACGCCCACCCTAACGCCCACCAATTGCCAAAAACTGTCAGTGTTTAAGACTCTCCTCCTCCCTTCCACCAGCTGAGTAACGGGTATCAGATAGTCGGGGAACTCGACTATAGCGTTCTCTCTTGTTTTTTTGTATTACATGGCACTAGCCAACTCAATAAAATTATGCTATTATTGTAACTACAACAAAATGAGTAGGTAAACATTTCCCGAAGCGGTGCTGACGCGAGAAGTAGAGTAGGTCAAAAACGATGACATAACGTTTGACGGACAACCTTGACAAAAGGAGATCGTATTGCGCGGCCCGCGACGATCCATCAGGCATGCGGACGCATGAAGGGGGAGCATTTAGACTAAGTGGTCGAGATTCCTCTGGGATATTTGAAGGTGTGAGGAAGCAGGCCCAGGACCAGTCGATACCAGGCCAGTCGAAAAACCACAAGCCTATGGAGGCTAAATTTAGCCTCGACATACTTAGGTGCTGGCAAATACCTCTGGAAAAAGTAAGTTAAGGGTTCATGGCATTCACGGTTCTAGGAAAATTGTTATGCCAGTGGCCGTTGACGTGATTAGGATTACACTCATCAACAGCCATATATCAACGGGCAATGGACCGGATGATTGAACCGGAAATGACGCTACATGCCTTTGCGTACCTAGAAGATATAATCGTAATTGGGCGCCACCTAGATGAAGAAAGCCATTACAAGTATAATCCAAGAAAAATGTCAATTATCTAAGTAAGAACTGTTGTACATATAATACCGAGTCACAAGCCAAGGGATAGGTACGGACCCAGGCATGGTAGAAGCCATAGCGCAGTTAGAACCACCCTTGCCAGTCCGTGAGCTAGGACCATACCTGGGAGTTGCGGAGATACGAAGGCAATGCGGAGATTCCGCATGGAGCACGCTACGAAGATTTGGTGGCAACTAAGGGAACATTCCTGCGAAAGACTCACTACTCCCCGTCAGCCAGCCATGTGGGCAGTCGAAAGAGAATTACTCGACTAGCAGTACTGTACTACTGGCCTGGAATGGTTTTCTAAATAAACCTTTGCGAACAGCTACGGTGGAAACCTTGCAGAAAGCATTTAGCGAACGCATAGTCGGGACGTGCCGGGCGTTCTAAAAGTTTCTCAACGACATGGGAATAAATCAGTAATTTACGGCACCATACACCCCGCAGGAGAGTCCCGTAGAGAGCGAACCGCACAGTAAAGACAATGAGAGTACAGTTCGCCGGACAGAACCAGCGAAATTGGGATGAAAGATGGCCCGAAATTATGCTGGCTGTAAATTCCAGTGTATCAGAGTCTATGGGCTACTCACCGACGCTTTTGACTCAAGGCCGTAAGCTAAGGCTACCGAACGCGCTATATGACACAGAAACAGGAAGGCAACCAGAGTCTCCGGAAGGAAACGCTGAGAAGATTAAGGGTATTTTGAAATCTTGCGAAGAAACCTGGAGAAAGTTTCCCAAGACCAGGCGAGACATTTCAATCTGCGAAGAAGGTAATGGAAGCCAGGGATTGGTGACGTTTTTTGGACCAAAAAGCACCATTGGTTGAAAGCGATCGAGGGATTTGCTGGCAAACTGGCCCCATGGTTCGATGGGCCGTACCAAATTATGAATTTGTGATCTGTAAGATCCGCCACCGAAAAGAAAGAACGGAACACACGGTACACACTAGCGATCTGAAGCAACAGCGATACGGGTCCGATGTGAGGACAAGGAACGGGAAGGAAGGAATCAACAGGGACCGAGAACTGGCGGAGCAGGTCGACCGTTTCACCGTTGGGCTAAAGCCGGTGTCAAAAGGGGCATTCAGCGAGCTAGCCGGAATACTGGAAGGGGCGCCTCGATCACAAGGCGATCTATTGTCACTGGACGATAGGGTCGAACGATGGGTATAAATACAGGAATTATTGGCAAATGGCGGCCAAAAATAATAAGACGAAAGAACGGATAATACGGAATGCAGGAGAAAAGCGGAGGTAAGAAATCGGTCTCCCGAAGAATGTGGGGGAAATGAGGTTTTAAAACTCCTTACAATGCAGATATTAGGTGCGGAAGGAAGCTTAATTCAACAATCAGTCTAACCATACAATAACCAATGGGTATACACAAGAAAGGCGTCGACGAAGTGGATTATTCGAATTTAGGTCTCAAATATCCCATGATAAATATCAAAATAATATTAGAAAACGAAGGATAAGCAACATTTTTTTCGACTTCAGATCTAGAGTGCGACCGTGAAAAATCATCGTTTTTGGTAAATGGGGGAAAATGCGAGTTTTGTAGAATTCCGATCGGCCTCAAAAACGCATCCAGCATTTTTTAAAGGGCTATTGACGAAGTTCTTTAAGTTGTGTTACGTCTACGTGGATGGTGTAATCATCTTCTTAAAAAACGAAAACATGAGGGTGTCAATTTAGACGTGTCAGCGTAAGGGTTCTAGGGTTCATAGTTACCGAAAATGGAACCAAGCCATAAAAAATTTCTTTGAACCCAAAAATGTGATTGAGGTAAGGTCATTTCTTGGCCTTGCCAGCTACTACAGATGCTTTATTAAAGATTTCGCATCCATAGCCAAACTCATATCGAACATACGCAAAGGGTAAAACGGAATTGTCAGCAGACAATGGTCCAAAAATATCCAAGTGCAACTTTTCGAAAAACAGCGACACGCATTCCAGGAACTGCGCAACATATTCGCGGACGGCATTGGCGCGGCGCTTTTCCGATGAGAAAAGAACGGGAACATAGCAAAACTATCGTACAGTACGTATCCTCAAGAACTATCGAGGCTTTACTCTTCTACATATGTCCTCTAAATGTCAAAGTAAACTACTGCCAGAAATCGCTAGATGCCTTAAAATCGATTATGGAATTACGAAATTAAATACACGATAGAGGTGATCCTCTACGTCTCCCAGCAGAACAGTGGGCGAAGAGGTGTTGTTAAAGTCCAACAGAAGGCTCGGCAATAAACTCACACATCTGTGTGAAGAAAAAGCCATACACGCGGACCTGGAACCACGGTCCCTATTACAGGGTGGGTGGTCCACAGAGACGACCTTAAATTATATAAACAATGAAACCAATCACTTCGTTCCCTTCTTTATTTTTTTAGACACTTGGCAAAGTTTTTGTAGTTATTAGCTAAGCCCTTTAAAAGAATTAATGAGATTTAGTTAATATTTCTAGGTGGTGGGCAACCTCGTCATGAACAGAAATATAGTTTTAAATTCACTATACAGGTTCTAATTCATCCTCCTTATCCATGGTATTAACACACATTACCGACTACTCCCAAGCGAAATACATTCCCATTATAGATGGTCGAATATCCTGATTTGGGAAGATTTTGTTTCGTTTATAACACATTCATTAAATGTTTCCGAGTATAGGCGCGTAATCGCAGGATCGGATTAATAAACTTAACTTAAACTTAAACTCACAACAATCAATCAAATTTTTAAATTAGGCATACATTCACAAATCGATACTGGTTACCAATACGAGTTATTGCTCGCTCGGAATAGGATTATCATGATGGAATTGCAAAACTTAACGCTCGCAATAAGACTTGCAAAAGTCAACATAGGTATTCCAAATATCCTGGACCACGCAGTTTTGGAAAATGTTTGGGTTAAGGAGCCCACCATACCCTCATAAGGGATATTTAGTCCGTTGCGTCCATAAAAGTCCTCCAATCCAATAACATTTTACAATTTGTTATCAAATTTCCTAAAGTAAAATTAGCGTGTAAGAAAATCCTAATCTTCCCCGTAGCACATCGTCATGCAATTTTGCGGCTTACCAGTAACGTAGTAGCAAAATGTAATGGAGAAATCCATTTAATAAGGGACTGTTTAACGACACCAGGAGCCACATTGTCAATTGGCAGCGAGAACACTGTTCACGCATAACGATACAACCCCAAAGAAGGCTGAGGGAGTATCAAATTCGCTTCCATCGTTTAAATGTACGTAAACTAGAATATATCCGATATAACACGAATGGTGGTGCAGAAGCAATATTTGCATGATTGACTTGCATCGCTCTCACCTATTAGCGACTTATCAAGACCAGAAGATCTGCGGTCCAGCTATGACGAGTAATCGCCGAATTAGTTAAGGGGGGAAAGGGGGTTGTTAGCTAGTGTCTACCAGACGGGTAATGACCGATTACCCGAGGCCGGCAACGGTTAACTCGCTGACACAGAATTTGACCAGATGCTCGTGCATAGCCGGCAATCACACAAGTTTTGCGCTTGCCCAAACTTATTTTAGCTTTAAGCAAGCAATAATCAATATTATGTTCAGTTCGTTTTGAAGTTTCATACAATAAAAAGCTCAAGTGTCACGTACACCCTTTTCACATAAAAAACCAACAAGAATCTAAAGCACGGGAAGGCGTACAACCTCTCATTGAGTCAGACGGAACGCAACAAAGAAAAAGCAGTTCGACAATAAACGCGTGTCTGATGACGCCAGCTACGGGCACAGTTCACCAAAGGGTATTGTCTCCCAAAATAGGGGTAGGCCTCAGCCTACCTATAAAGTATTCAATTCTCGGAAGGTCTATTCTCGGGAGTTCAGTTCTAGGTGGTGTATATTCGGGAGTTCAATTCTCGAGAAGCAATTCTCTGAAGTATATTCTCGGGCGGTATCACTCGAGTGAAAATTCTGTTAAGAGCCAAGGACTTCGGTCCAAAGTAAGGTGTCGAGAGGAGCGTAGATCCAAAAATGCACAAAATCCCAGGATACCACGACTTAGACTGGAAGGATCAAGGGCCGGCAAAACAAATACTCCTGAAAGAAGAACAACAATCCTATCGGCTGCGCCAAGGGATATAAAAGAAGTCTTAAGACTTCTGTAAGGAGGCATCCGACAATATAGACAATGTAATTAATACCGTGGAAATCATTGACCACACAGACCCTGGGCGTACAACATACACTTGATCTTATCGCAGTGTTGTTAGTATCGCTGGCAATAATGATATTAGTAAGGACATACAAACGATCAGTGCAGCGGCGTCGGGACCATCGCATCCAGCATCCCGCAGCTCTAATAGAGCATAGCGCGGGAAACGAAGTCCGCTCAGCAGATATGAGCAATAGCAATCCTCTAATTAAAACTCGCATGACCACAGCCGAGCATAAAAATAAAGGCGGCAAAACAAATAAAACAAATAGTGAACTGGGGCAATTCTTTTGGTGAATAGCAGCTAAGACAAAGTAACGGCAGTGAATTCAAGCAATCTGCGAATCGGCGACCGGCCGAAGCGTACCGCAGAAAAACATACATACCCAGATACACATATGTATATATATACATATATGTATGTCAAGATAGACTATCTTTACTTTGTGTATTTTTTTTTTATTTTTTGTATATAATGTGATTGTTTGGTCCAACGCGTCGATATCTCATCGCTCAGGATTAAAGTCGAGTAAGTTTGACGGAACACCGTTCTCGTATTTTCTCTATATTTATACCCGTTAATAGTAGAGTAAAAGGGTATACTAGATTCGTTACAGAGTATATAACAGGCAGAAGGAAACGTTTCCGACCATATAAAGTATATATAATATATTCTTTATCAGGATCAATAGCCAAGTCGATCTGGCCATCTCCGTCTGTCCGTTCGTCTGTCCGTATGAACGTCAAGATCTCAGGAACTACACACATAGACATAGACGCAGCGCAAGTTTGTCGATTCATGGTTCCACGCCCACTCTAACGCCCACAAACCGCCCAAAACTGCCACGCCCACACTTTTCAAAAATGTTTTAATATTTTTTCATTTTTGTATTGGTTTTGTAAATTTTTATCGATTTGCCAAAAAACTTTTTGCCACGCCCACTCTAACGCCCACAAACCGCCAAAAACTGTCAGTGTTGAAGACTCTCCTGCGCACTTCCAATATCTGAGTAACGGGTATGAGATAGTCGGGAGCTCGACTATAGCGTTCTCCCTTGTTGTACACCACACATTCTTGTGCCAGTTTTGTTTTCATACGATCAGTAATATATAATATGTTTTTTTTATGTAATAATGGTAACCGAAGGATATCAGGTATACAAGATATTTTATTTTTAGTCTCTTCCAAGTAATGTATTTCATTGATAGAAATTAAATGTTTACTAGCCTTTAATTTATTTTGTTTTACACATGTCACTAGCCCACAAAATAGTAATCCTGAAGCAGCAGCAATAAGGGAGGTCCTAAAACACTTGAAAGCACTAAAACCGGAAAGCTCACACGTAAACATTTTTAGTGACTGCCAAGCAGCTATCAAATCGATTGGCTCAATCTCAAGCCCCTCAAAAACAGTATCGAATTGCCGCTCATCTTTACACAAGATGACACAACAATTCGTATGGGTACCCGGACACAGGGACATAAAAGGCAACTGCATCGCAGATGAGCTAGCTGGCAAAGGCCTTACCGCGCCACTCATACAAGAGATGGAGGGCATGAGTATGCCTTTAGCCACTTGTAAACTACTACTTAGGGAAAACATAAACCGTAACAAACAGACAATATGGGAAAACACCACACACTGTCGCTTAACACGCCAAATATGGCCAAAAATAAGCTCAAAAAGAACGTCAAAACTTTTAAGATTGACCAGAGCAAGCCTCAGCACTCTATGAGAGTCACAGGGCTTTGGTTGATGGGCACCCATGCCAGAAGACTAAATGCCCCGTATAATGATTTCTGCCGTAGCTGTAGGACGAAGAAATCGAAGAGACGGTAGAGCATCTACTATGCCACTGTCCAGCACTGCAAGCGAAAAGACTTGCTGAATTAGGAAGCAGATTCCTGATAGACACGTCCGACCTGTCTGACACCGATCCACATCGGATCCAAAAATTCACCAGCGCCTCTGGCTGGGGAAACTGCTAACTTCACACGAGCCTCGACGGGCAAAAGGAAAAAACATACACGGTATCACAATGGACCTCTAATGGTCTAAGTGCGTCGGATAACCGACGGCCGGTAAAACCTAACCTAACATGCCATAAGAACACACGCATTTAAAAGAACAATAGAATCTTAAAAGGACGTAAAAGTTGATTGAAGCCGAACACACGTAACACGATAATTGATTTTATTTTAATTACATAAAACAACAAAAAACAAATATGTAATCCAAGCAGATGAAGATAGAGTCGACATAGTCTGATCCAGGGACCTTGGATAGTGGGAGGAAAGGTTTCAGGATTAGGGACTAAGGAATATCAGCTTCTAACAGCTCCCAGCGAAGGTAAATTAAGAGCTTGCATTCTAGCCAAAAAGCACCTTAGCATTTTTCTGATCCATAATTACAGAGTCAGCCATCTCCGTTCCGAGTGCTGTCATCATACATGGCCTACGAAAGGCAAGAACCGCGGGATGAACTGGTTAGGAGACAGCCTACTAATAGCCTGTGATGCTAACGCCCACCATACACAATGAGAAAGTACAGACACAAACGACCGCGGTGAGTCTCTTTTTAACTTTATCTTTAGTTCAAATCTCTTCATATGTAATAAAGGTAATGACCCCACCTTTATCATTAAGAACCTAAAAGAGGTAATAGACCTAACTCTCGTCTCTAAACCACTATTAGAGACAGTAACTTACTGGAGGGTGCTAGATAAGCACTCTTTCTCGGACCACAGGTACATAGAAACGACCCTTACAATCAATCCCTCAAAACCAGCAGTTTTCACAAACCCAAGGAAAACAGACTGGCAAAAATACAAAAATATTTTACGGGAAAAAATCCCAACGGATCCCCCTCTATACCACCAAATAATCTCTAGTCTAAACAAACTAGTTCAATCTTCACAGAAACCTGCAACTATGCACTAAAAAAGGCCTGCCCCAACAGCAAGCCCAAAAGAAAAAGAAAACCTCCCTGGTGGTCAGCAGAACTGTCCCCCCTCCGAATAGACTGCAGAACCCTTTTTAACAGGGCCAAGGCAGGAAATGAGGAGGCCCTGTGGACCGCCTACAAGAAAGCCCTTGCAAACTACAAAAAAGCCATTAAGAAAGCAAAGCGATCCTCGTGGCATTTCTTCTGCTCAGAAATTGAAAATACAACTGAAGCAGCCAGATTTAGAAAAATCATCTCCCAATCGGCCCCAACCTTAGGCTACCTGAAAAGAGCAGACGGCTCCTGGACCAGCACAAGTGAGGAAAATCTGGAGATACTTCTAGACACTCTAGACACACTTGCCACACTGGCAAGTATCGAACTGTACATAGACCCAAAGGTCCTCCATTGGGCCATACACAGTTTTAAACCATACAAATCTGCAGGTCCAGACCAATCCAACATGCGGGAAATATAGCCATAACATTTTTAAAAGGTCCCTACTTCTTGGACACCTAATGCAATCGTGGCTAAAGTCCCGAATTGTCCTTATCCCCAAAGCAGGGAAACCATCACACACGACCCCCAAGGATTTTACACCAATTAGTCTGTCATCCTTCCTACTAAAGACCCTTGAAAGAATCATCGGCCTGCATCTGAGATCAACTCTCATCACAGACACGCCTACAAGAAAGGGAAATCAGAAGAAACAGAGACAGCACTACACTCCCTCGTCTCCAAGATAGAAAAACCAATGTCCCAAAAGGAATATGCACTGGTAGCTTTCCTGGACATAGAAGGAGCTTTTAACAACGTCATCCCAACGGCGATTACCGGAGCCCCGACAGACCTTGGGGTGGACCGCCACTTGGTGGGACTCATAAACTGCTCACCTGCAGGAAGGTTATGTCTTTACTAGGCGCGTCAACCCAACCAAGGAGGCGTCCTCTCCCCACTTCTATGATAATAGCCTTTGCGGATGACGTTGCTATCATCCCCCAAACGCTATCCGATCTCATGAGCGAAAAACTCAGTGTTTTGTCCAGCTGGACTAAAAATAACGGATTAGGAATTAACTACTCAAAGACCGATCTGGTTCTCTTCACTAGAAAGTATAATATACTAGACTTAGTCCCACCTATCCTCAACAATCAAAGACTTTCCTTCAGTAGCAGCGCACGGTACCTGGGCGTAATACTTGACAAGAAACTAAACTGGAACTTGAACCTCACAGACAGATATAAAAAAGCTTCAATTGCACTTTTCACGTGCACGAAAGCAATAGGGCTCAAATGGGGCATGACACCCTATATAGTAAACTGGATATATACGGCCATCGTCAGACCAATACTACTGTACGGGGTCGTGGTATGGTGGCCGGCTCTGAAAAAGAAATACAGCATAAAAATGCTAGCAAAAATGCTGCAAAAGAGCTGCGTTTAGAGTGCTTTACGCACCACTCCAAAGGTAGCCCTATATGGCATGGAACAGGCTACAGTAGCGGCAACTAGGCTTAATTAGGCTTACCAAACAGTGGAACACACAAGAAGCGGGTAACTCATGTCTCCTAAAACACATACAAATAGTCCCCTACAGGACAGACTACTGCACTCCAACGGAGTACATAAGTTAAGACCAAATATGATAAGAACACACAAGAACCCAAATCTCGATCACGACTCCACCACATGCAGTACATCCGATACGAGCAGACAGTCAGCGAAGTCCCAATAACAACAACAAGCCCAATGCAGCCCAACATAAACCAAGAAATGGCACAACAAAGAACAGCTCAGCAAGAACAGGCACATTGACTCCAGCTACGACGGCAGTGCATCCGCCACGTGCGCTGCATCGGCAGAATGTCTGCACCGGCCAAGTCGTGGGAACGCCAACGACATCGGACACCATCAGCGACAACGGCGCAGCTACAGCGGCAGCGACGGCTTCGACGACATCAGCGACGTCGGCAGAGAATAGGTTTAATTATTAATTGTAAAACTAAGTCCAGTCAGTTCCAAAATTAACACCAATAAAATCTGACGTGTTCTTTTTTTTAAAAGAAAATTAAAAATAAATTTTAACTGGCGACCGAACAGGGACCGGTAAACAGAGCCTTCGTCAAAAGGATCACGCGTAACGTTAAAGTACCTAAAGCAGCTACAAGTTCGCGTCGCAGTGCCTAAAATATAGCCACAGTGAACACTGACTAATCAACAACTACAAAAAATAAGTAGAAGTGACAAAAAATCGCACAGTGTAAAAGTGCCTTAAAAAAAGAAGCCACAACATCAAGTGCGTCCAGTGAACAAGTGCGAAAGATTCTAAGGTTCAGTTTAACCGGTCTAAGAACTATCGCCGACTCTCCTGTAGTGTCCGTCCGCAGGAGCCTGCGAAGGAACTCAGTGCCACCAAGGGTCCCGAGTTACCCACACCCGAACACCGCTACGTCGCTGCCCAACGTGGTACAAAAAGGATCAAACCCAAGGGGTCATCGAGGGAACGTCCCCGAAAATGTTATTTATCGCGTAAGCTAGAAAAATAAGTTTAAAAACAAACACTACTATACTAAAAGAAGAATTAAAAAAAGGGAAAGAAAGGTCAATTTAAAAACAAGAAAAAATTTTTAAAACAAGAAAGATAAGAATCTTATGAGAATAATAATCTATTGAAAATAAGTCAAAATAGAATTTAAGCAACAATACTTAAAAGAAATATACAATAAGCTTAAATAATTTTAGAAAAAATACATCGATATATAACTCAAACTAAAAATTCAAAAAGAAAAAACACCCGAAAACTCAAAACACCTATTAGTTGTTGTCCGAAATAAACAAATCCTTAAGACTTTAACATGTCAAAAGATAGAGAATTGGCAAGTGCATTAGCTGCACTTAATATAGGTACCGATAGCGGGGAACAACCCGGGGGAAGCAGGCCTACGGCCACCAGTACACCGGTAGCTAGCCCAGAGCTAAAACAGGTAATTATGTCTCTCATCAAAGAGACATTAGGCGGAACCGAGTTTATTGGGGAACTTTTGAATAAAGGCAGATCATCAGAAATGTTAGAAGATGTCCCCTTTATCGGCCCACTACCAGGCGAGTCCGAAAAACTACCTGGCCTTACAAAACTAATCAGAGAATTTTCAGGAAACCGCACAGAATTTGGTTCTTGGAAGAAGAATGTATCTAGAATAATGAGTTTGTACGAGGGTAGGGAAAACACCAACGCATATTTTTGATAACGTTGGCGATTAGGAACACGGCCGATGCCGTGTTAGAATCCTATAACACCCCTCTGAACTGGAAGGCGATTGCAAAATGCCTAACGGATCAGTTCGCTGACAAACGCGACCTCAAGACCCTAGAGTTCCAATTGTTCTCGATGACTCAAGGACGACTGACCATTGCCGAATTCTATCAGGCCGTTTACTACCAATTATCGCTGATCCTTAATCAAATCAGCGTGCAAGAATTAAAACCTGATAGTGTCCATGCCCTGAAACAAAATTATCGAGAAAAGGCCTTAGATACTTTCATACGGGGATTAAATGGAGACTTGCCCAGACTCTTGGCCTTCAAAGAACCCAGAGATCTCGGTCACGCCTTACACTTGTGTGAATTGGTCGACAATCAGGAACAAAGGAACGCGTTCACGCCCAAATTCAGGCAGCATGCACCTCTTGTACCTCCTAGGCAAGCGCAGCCGCCTGCCTTTAACAGGTCCATACCAAGGAGATTGCTTACAGCAGACTCTGCGGGAAATTGGAGAGGTTTCAACCCTAGACTATATTATAGTCCAGCTCCCCAACATACGACAGACCCACGCACTATCGGAAATCCTCAGATCTGGCAAACGGGAGCAGCTGACCAACAGAAACGCGGTCAACGACCCCAGTATCCCACAAATCAAAATTATCAGCCAGCACGGCAATTCTATCCGCCTCCGCGTCCAACGGCCCCTAAACCGCAACCGAAACCCTTACCAATGGACATCGACGGCTCCATTCGTTCAGGCAACGTCAATTACATGAATAGACCCAATGTTAACGACTTCTCTGGGAAACGACCTGCCCCATTAAACGGACCTCCACCTAAATTCCTTAGGCAGTTTCACATTGCCACGTGGGTTCCAGAAGAGGCATCCGAGGGAGTAGAGGGCGACTTTTACTACCTTGACCCCGAGGAACAGACCTATTTCGCTAGCGCCGATTCCGAGGGAATTACGGGCTTGTATGACCAGCAATCTGAGGAAAACGAACCGGAAAGCGAATCAACCCCCGTCGACGCTTCGGATGTTCATTTTTTAGGTTAAACGGGTCATCTCTGCCATACTTCCAATGCATCATGGAAGATGGCACCAAACTAAATTTTCTCATAGACACCGGATCGAACCAGAACTACATCCAACCAAATCTGGTGCCACACCCAAAAAAGAACGAAGGGAAATTTTTCGCAAATTCAGTGGGAGGACAAACCCCAATAACTCACCATACTTTTCTCACTCTGTTCAATAACAGAGATAGACCCATCAAATTCTTCTTACTGCCTACACTCAAAACTTTCCACGGCATCCTAGGGAACGACACACTAAAACAACTAAACGCGGTTATTAACGTTAAAAACGATATATTAACATTAAATGGAAACTATAATATCCGAGTGAAACAACTAGTGACTCAATCAGTAAACAACATAAAGCTCAGAATGGAGCATATGTCGAACAGTCAGAAGAATCTTATAAATTCACTCACTCAGAAACATTCGAACTTATTTGCGGACCCAGATGAAAGACTAACTTACACTACCAGAGTAATAGGTGAAATAAGGACATCATCGGATGCACCGGTGTATAGCAAACACTACCCGTACCCAACTTCTTTAAGGCCCTAGGTAGACAAGCAGATGGGACAATTGCTACAAGACGGCATAATACGACCTTCACGGTCACCATACAACGCACCCGTATGGATAGTCCCCAAAAAAAGCGACGCGTCCGGAGAAAAGAAGTATAGGATAGTCATTGACTATCGAAAACTTAACTCCGTAACTATTTCGGATAGGTACCCTATCCCTGAGATTGGAGAAATAATCGCATAATTGGGTGACAATAAATATTTCTCCGTTCTAGATCTCAAAAGCGGATTCCACCAGATACCGCTTAAAGAAAAGGACATAGAAAAACTGCGTTCGCAATCAACGGCGGAAAATTCGAATTCACTCGATTACCTTTCGGTTTAAAGAACTCACCGTCTATTTTCCAGAGAGCATTAGACGATATTCTAAGGGAACACGTAGGAAAACTATGCTACGTGTATATCGACGATATTATCGTCTTTAGTCGGTCCGAAAATGAACATGCCACGCACTTAGATAAGATATTTGCCACATTAGAAAAAGCCAATATGAAAGTGCAGATGGACAAATGTGAATTCTTCAAAGAGGAGGTACATTTCTTGGGATTCACTATCTCACAAAAAGGCGTCAAAACAAACGCGGATAAAGTAAAAGCAATAGAAAAATTTCCGATCCCCACAACACTAAAAGAACTTAGATCTTTCCTAGGTCTGGCAAGTTACTATAGGCGTTTTATTCGCGACTATGCTAAACTTGCAAAACCACTGACTAACTTATTTCAAATAAAACAAAGATAGATCTGAACAACGACGCGATAAGCGCATTTGATAAGATAAGAAGAACTTTAGCCTCACAAGACGTCATACTGGCGTACCCAGACTTTAGTAAGGAATTCAAGTTAACAACGGACGCCTCAAACTTCGCTATAGGCGCCGTCTTAGAACAAGAATCCCGACCGATCACTTTCATTTCCCGTACGCTCTCGAAGACCGAAGAAAACTACGCAGCAAATGAGAAAGAAATGCTAGCAATAGTTTGGGCACTTCAGAGCCTACGATGTACCTTTACGGTACAGCCAAGGTGATAATATACACTGACCACCAACCGTTGACCTTCGCTCTTAGTTCAAAGAACCATAATGAAAAGCTTAAAAGATGGAAAAGCTACTTAGAGGAATACAACCACGAGCTAAGATACAAGCCGGGTACCTCTAACGTAGTAGCCGACGCACTTTCGAGAATCCCAACAAACCCCCAAATAAATAGTACAACGGCGACGGCTCATAGCGACGAAAGTTCCTCGCATAATTTGATACCAGTCGAAAATGTCCCCATTAATGTATTCGAAAACCAACTATTTCTCCTGATATCAGAAGAAGAGGAAGAGTCGTTCGAAATTCCCTTTCCTACTTTTCATAGGCACATAATAAAAAAGAAATCATATTCCGAGGAAGATCTGGTGGATATTCTAAAAAAACACCTAAGCCCAAAAATCGTGAACGAGATCTTCACACCCGAACACGCAAAATCCAGAATATTTACCCACAGCACTTAAACAATTACAAAACTAGGTACACGCAGAAACAAGTCACGGACGTGAGTTCAGAGAGCGAACAGGATAATATCGTAGCTTCCGAACACATGAGGGCGCATAGAAACGCCGTTGAAAATAAAATCCAGATACTAAGCAAGTTTTTCTTTCATGGCCTTCGAAAAAAAACAGAAGCCACGGCAAAAGCATGCGGGACTTGCAAAATAGCCAAATATGATAGACATCCGCATCATGGGGAGATTCAACCAACCCCCATACCAACGTACCCCGGACAAATCATTCATGTAGACATCTACACGACCCGAAACCAGCTAGTACTAACGGCCATAGATAAATTTTCAAAATATGCCCAGATAAAACTATTAAGATCAAAAGCATCAGAAGATATAAAACATCCACTAAGAGAAATTATGATAGCATTCGGTATGCCCAAGCAGATTGTAACAGACAACGAAAAGGCTCTAAATTCAGCAGCTATCAAGTTTCTGCTGCAAGAGCAGCTGCAGGCAAAAGTCTACACGACACCGCCCTATACTACGACTAGCAATGGGCAAGTCGAAAGATTTCATTCAACTCTAACAGAGATAATGAGATGCCTTAAGCTAGACAAAAGCACACTTGAATTTGAAGAACTACTCTTTAAAGCAGTTCATTCAACAACACAGAAAAAACCAATAGACTTATTTTTCGGAAACCAATTAAGCACAAACCCCCAAGAACTTTAAGATGTTAGGAAAAAGATCAGCGAAAAAATAGAAAAAAAACAGAATACCGACTTAGAATACCACAATCAAAGAAAGAACCCAATAAAGAAATACGAGGTAGGGGAACAGTTTATTTGAAAATAGATAAAAGGTTAGGGTCAAAACTAACACCGAGATACAGAAAAGAAATAGTCCAAGAGGATAGGAACACCACCATAAAAACACATTCAGGGAGAATAGTACACAAAATAATATTAAGAAATAACATTCATTCACAGGTTACTCTTATTGCCAACATGTTTCGGACGGGTTACCATACTAGACTACACCCACTCCCAACTCATTCCCATAAAAACGGGAACCGCTGTTCTGCAAAACGGGACATTTAAAATTATCCACGTGTTCAACATTGAAGAATACGAATCCGCGCTCGGTGACATATCGAACAGATTAAATGAAATTAATAAAACGCACCCACTTCTCCCTTTCTTAAAATTCGAACTTATGAAGTCGGAATCAGACTTAAGAAAACTTAAACCTTTTAAAAAACAAAAAAGGGCAATAAATGCTTTGGGAACGGCATGGAAATGGTTGGCCGGTTCACCGGACCACCATGACAAAGAAATAATAATCAATAAAATAAACGAACAGCTCGAGAACAATAATAAACAGTTAATAATAAATAAAGTACTAAATGATAGAATTAAACAGTTAAGCTTAATAGCCAACAATATAATTAAGGCCACGTCAGAAAATAAAAATTTTATAGACGAAAAAATCTCTCTGTTGCAATATAAATTACACATACTTAAAGAAGAACTTAATAACCTAGTCCATGCAATAGATTGGGCAAAAACAGATACCATAAATTCCATTATATTATCAGAATATGAAACTGAACAAATCGAAAACCTATTCAATAAAGAGACTGTTTTCATGAACCTAGAAGAACTGCTAGAATTTTCCAAAATAAAAATAGCCACCAACGGCAAAAACCTATTGTACATTATTAGCATACCTTTAATTTCTAACGAAACCTGTACACATACAATTTTAAAACCAATAAAAAAGGGTAAAATAATTTACGAGATAAAATACACTAAAATCATCCAATGTAACCAAATAAATTACGGCCTTAAAGGAAATTGTGAAACCCATAACGATAAGTCGATTTGTAATAAAATAAACCTAGTAGACCTAAGCAACGACACGTGTATAACACCGCTACTAAGAAGTCGAACACCTAACTGCAAGATCATCAATAGCCAACACGTAGCGGACCACGAGGAAATCCTGACCGGCACCATTCTCCTGAATGACTTCAGAGGCACCGTACTCATCGACAGGGAGGAGACAACCTTGGAAGGAACGTTCCTAGTCCAATCCCAGAACTCTACAATCGTCATAGCAAATGTCGTGTATGAGACAAAGATGATGACGTACGCCGAGGCTGCACCCCCAGTTCTTCAACTCCAAGCACGAGAGAGCAAGGTGGAAGAAGTTCTTTCGCTACAAATGCTAAAGGAAATCAATATCAGCTTGAGATGATAAGAGACGACAGCACCAAGACAGCAACAATCAACGTCTCGATGACAGGGACTCTGCTTTTGGCACTCATCGCGGCAATCGGCTGGATAGCAAAACAAAAGCTATCTCATAGGGGCCACCAGCTAAATAAGGAAGTCGAAACACCAGGAACAAAACCAAAGACACCTACTGGACCAACCCGGAAACGCCTCTGCATCGCATCCGAGGACGTCTGCGTCTAAAGGGGGAGGAGTTAAGACCAAATATGATAAGAACACACAAGAACCCAAATCTCGATCACGACTCCACCACATGCAGTACATCCGCCACGAGCAGACAGTCAGCGAAGTCCCAATAACAACAACAAGCCCAATGCAGCCCAACATAAACCAAGAAATTGCACAACAAACAACAGCTCAGCAAGAACAGGCACATTGACTCCAGCTACGACGGCAGTGCATCCGCCACGTGCGCTGCATCGGCAGAATGTCTGCAACGGCCAAGTCGTGGGAACGCCAACGACATCGGACACCATCAGCGACAACGGCGCAGCCACAACGGCAGCGGCAAAGCTACAGCGGCAGCGACGGCTTCGACGACATCAGCGACGTCGGTAGAGAATAGGTTTAATTATTAATTGTAAAACAAAGTCCAGTCAGTTCCAAAATTAACACCAATAAAATCTGACGTGTTCTTTTTTTTAAAAGAAAATTAAAATATCTTTTAACTCATATAAGCACCGTTCAACACAATCATCCCAGAGAGGGACGAGTGGAACTCACGAACACCTGACCCCCAGAATGCTATATGCTTCTATACGGACGGGTCAAAACTAGAGAACAGAGTAGGAGGAGGAGTTTACTCCGAACAGCTAGGCCTACGCATCTCGTTCAGACTCCTCGATCATTGCAGCGTTTTCCAAGCTAAGGTAGCAGCAATAAGGGACGCCCTAAAACACTTAAAATCACTAAAACCGGAAAGCTCACATGTAAACATTTTCAGTGACAGCCAAGCAGCTATCAAATCGATTGGCTCAATCTCAAGTCACTCGAAAACGGTATCGAATTGCCGATCATCTTTACACGAGATGGCACAACAATTCGTAATCAGCCGTATATGGGTACCCGGACACAGAAACATAGAAGGCAACTGCATCGCAGATTATCTAGCTCGAGAAGGCACTACCGCGCCACTCATACAAGAGATGGAGGGCATGAGTATGCCTTTAGCCACTTGTAAACTACTACTTAGGGAAAACATAAACCGTAACAAACAGACAAAAACTTTTAAGATTGACCAGAGCAAGCCTCAGCACTCTATGAGAGTCATCACAGGACTAAATGCCCCGTATAATGATTTCCGCCGTAGCTGTAGGGACGAAGAAGTGGAAGAAACGGTAGAGCATCTACTATGCCACTGCCCAGCACTGCAAGCGAAAAGACTTGCTCAATTAGGAAGCGCCTCTAGCTGGGGAAACTGCTAACTTCACACGAACCTCGACGGGCAAAGGGGAAAACATACACGGTATCACAATGGACCTCTAATGGTCTTAATGCGTCGGACCGACGGCCGGTAGAACCTAACCTAACCTTTGTCAGGGCCAGGCGATTTTCTTGGCTTCAGTTGCTCTTTGATAAACTTTGATAATTCACATGGTCGGAATTCAATGGGTTCGTGAGGTTCTATTTTTGCTGCTATTAAAGGAGGAAGAAGAAATGAGTTGGTAGCGGGATTTGGTCGGAATACATATTGAAAATGGTCAGCCAAGGCACTGGCTCTTTCCTGGGAGAGAGTTGATCGATATATGAACGTTGGCTTTTTTCTTCCTCTTGATTGAGAGCATTGGTAAGCCTGCGTGTGCCTACTTTAAGCATGTGCCTTGTAGTTGGTGATCTATTGGACTGCCTATCCATTCGGAGGCGTCGTTTATCGGATTTCTCGGTTAGTTCTGATGTAGTTTGATTTTGTATACGTCACTGGCGGGGTTGAAGCCTTTGCAGCCGAAACTAGAATATTTTCAAGAGTGTTCGTTGACCTGTCTATATCCTTCTTAGTAGATATTGCCGGCAGTTTGTTCTAAAATTTGTGAGTCGACTATATGGGGGCGATTTAGCATATTTAGAAGAACAGGTGAGTGATCTGATAATAAATATGCTAGAGCTTCGGCGGCGACCATATTGCGGGAGACTTGTTTAGTAAATTGCAAAATCGATAAGGTGGGATTTTTCTTGGGTCTGCTGGCCAGAATGTCGGCCTTCCCGGGGATACATAGTCTAGCTTGTTTTAGGGCTTCATAAAGATTTCCATGAATTGATCCTCTGAGATAGGAAAGCGAGGTGGTTGGCAGTAGACTGCAGCTAAAGTCATTGAACCATTGTTGAGTTGCAAGGCTATGGACGAAGGTTGCAAGTGCTTTTGTCAAAATTGTTTAATTGGTGGTGTTTTATGCGACTTCTGATTAGTATTCCAGTGCTTCCATGAGCTTTACCATCTGCATCTGTGTTTATTTGTAAGGTGCATTTCTAATAGTAGCATTTCGTCGACGTTTTTTTCATTAATGAACTGTGTGAGTTCTTGTGTATGCCGTAAGACGCCATTTGCGTCCCACAGAGATATCCGTAGGAAAGCCATTAATGTGGTTTTTGTAGATACAAGAAGTTGTATCAGGATATTTTGGTTTTTTATGAGCACTAACTTGCAAAGTATTTGGCATGAACGTCATGAAGTCTTTCATGCTTTGCTGTACGGGTAGCATCATAGCTTCGATGCCACTTTGCTGAGTCTGTTGGATATTTGTCAATGTATGTTCGGAATGAGCAGTTCTTATCGGTGGGGCGGGGACTTCGAGTCCGGATTTTAAGGCGCTAGCGAAAGAAATTCTAGGAGTAGTGCTTGAAAGGTGGTTGAATGGCGGTTGAAACATCAGTTGCGGAGAGTAGGAAGTGACTTTATTGCAATACGTTTGTTTAGGCGGATCTTTAATTCTTTGTACACCACACAGCCTCTGTAGTTTGCAGTATGTTTTTCCCAGCAGTTACTGCATTTCTTCACAGACGTATCTTCCTTATTTTTGGGGCGGTTTGTGGTAATATGAGGCTCGCTACAGTCAACACTTAAGGGTTAAATGCCTTGGTGTGCAGAGTTTTCATTGCCGTTGTTGGTTCGATTGATTTTGGGTTGACTACCCGCCTTATTGCTTTGCGGGCTGAGTTTTTTTTTTGATTTGGATGTAGCAATCCATGTCAGTCTGCACAGTCGAAATCGTTTTCTGCTTTGGTTTTTCTTTGCGTGCATTATTGTTGCTCCCAATGGTCGGTGTTGCTATATTTTTTTCAGCTCGCACAGCGATAATCAGTTGGTCAGCTGACGAAGTTTTTGTTGTGGTCGCAGTGACAGTTGCTAGCGAGGTCACTGCACTTGTTTTTGCAGGTTTACAAGTAACCGGCAATGGTCGTTTGGCTAAATCTTTAAGTAAGCGAGGCAATGGGTGACAATTTGCAAGTCGCTCCATATGTCGTGTTTTTGATTAAAAAAGGATTTTTTTTAGGAAATTCGCCTTGGGAATCACTACTAAAAAACAAATTAAAAAACTTAGAAATTTCTACAGACACTCATCAGCACATGTGTTTCCACCGCTTTGAAGTGTTTTAATTCTTTTAGAGATTTAATGCAATTTTTGGAGGCTCCTGTATTTAACAGTAGTGCTTGAAAGGTGGTTTCCCGGCCGCTTTCCTGCGATATCCGATATATTATGTACGGGAGCAGGGACGTTTCCCTAAAAATTTACATACTTCGATATCGGACATGATATCTGCATCGATTTTCGCTTCAGTGGATGACTTTACCCTATAGTCTTGATCATATGACTGCTGTTCAATAGTTGACGACTACGAGCTGTCTGTTCGCCCGTGAATTTAGAGCGTGATGTAGGCTCGACGTCTATTGCTTCAGGGCCTATATTGAGCATAGCCTTTTCGATGATTGTTAGCCTCATTGTTCTGTTTTTTTATGGTCTTTATTTTTTTGGTTTTAAAAAAATTGAAAGCTCCTAGCTGCCCGGTGCCCGGTGTATTATTGTGTGGGTTTTTTTGTATGCACCAATTACCTCGTGGGGTGTTGTGAAAACAGTGAACTTGTCGATGGTTTTCTGAATAGCGAGATTTCTCTTTTAAATTTGTAATAAAAGTTTGCAAAGAACGAGGCTCGTTCATTGCACAACTACGCTAGTTAAATCACAGCCAATGCGGATGGAACATCTCTGGGCTCGGCTGAGAGACAACTACATGTCGGTCTCATTTTTATAAGCCGGTCAAAAAGAAATTTAATGCATCCTGCAGAGATCTATTATTTAGAATAGCGGCAGTATTTGTGTTAAGGCAACAAAGTCTTACTAATAATGAGAGATAGTTTTTTCTCCCTGGCGTATCCAGTTTGCTGCTTGCTTCGCATAAGCGCAGTCCATTCTAGCTATTTTAGCATTGAAGTTTATTACTGTATGTTACGTATGATTTCTACAGCCTGGTAGGTTCTTGAACAATGGCTTGTAGATTTCATAGGAGTTAACTTCTGCAGTTCGCCACATACTCAACTTCTTTGTCGTCAAAAACTGGTATGGACTTTAACAAGTCTAGTGGTTTATTACAAGGAATATGTATGCGGTATTTGTTTGAGTTGCAACATGGGTTGACCCCCATTTATTCTCTGCCTATTTCCGATCTTCTTAAGGTTATCTAAGAATATTTTTTGTTGGCGCGCTAGCAGTTACAGCCGCTTCCATGAGTTAAATTACATTTTTATTACTAATGATAACTGTGGTAAAATTATCTTTGTGTTTTAATTTAAAATTTTAAAAATATATGTAAAAATATATTACACTTGAATTTATAATTGCAAATACTCCTTTTTGGTTTTGGCTGCTGATATGCACCGATTTTGTATATCTGTATGTATTGTTATTGTCTATTGTAATTTACTGATGCTGTGCAGAACAGCACTTACTCAGCGTCTCGTGCCGTCATTTGCAAGTTGGAGCGGAGTGCATTACTCGGTGTCGTAACGTCGATGTTACTGTTGACGGTGCTGCATCCGCTTTCGGGTGGCTTTTCGGTGAGTCATTGTACCCATCCGACTTACGCGTGTTAACTTATTAAACCTCTTGTACAACGATAACATAGCTATTTATTTCTGATGGAAATACAATAAGAAAATAAAAATTTCTTAATAATAACACTATCTAAAACAATTACAAATATTAAACGCACAATTACTAAGGAGAGTAAACTCACACACGTCAAACACTCGATAAATAATGCGCATATTTTTAAGATCCGATATATTATATTGAACAGCGATAAATTCAACATTTTGTTACGGCCTGCTGATTTCGATGGGTCAAGGCCGGCTAGCCAGTCATCAACAGGGCGGATTCTTCCCCTGTGCCCACAGGTCGCACCATAAATTCCACTCGGCATGGAATCCACAAAAACAACAAAGAAACATCAACAGAAACTACAAGTGAAGGACTAATACCGGACGACACGACGCAGATTTGGGTCTTCGATGGAAAGGACCCTGACGCACCCTCCCTACCAAGGATCCGTCTATTTCCCATTTGAGGATCTCCCTCATCGGCTTCCTCCAGGTTATCGGCTCATCCGTTCGTCTTCCCCCCCCCTAATTAATACACTAGCAATTCATCGTTATAATCTTTACTTATTTAAATATAGAATTATACTAAATAACATTTTCAATTTTTCCAAAATTTTAGGCTTCCATCGCCCTGGGCCAAAGCAAAGACGATACAAAAAAAAAGACGACGAAAGAGCTGGAGAGGACAACAAAGACGCGAAACTACTGCACGGGTATTGACATATAAATATATATAAATTAATAAAATTAATAAACCCTCATTTCACTTCAGAATTCCTGCCTACATGGAGCTCCAAGGAGGATCAGGGGCTGAGACGGGTCAGGTGGTTATTTACGAAAGGTCCATACTCCTACACAGGATCGGCCTGGTCTTCTCGGAGGTCGTATTCCAAGATTTAGATTTAATTTTGCTTGGACTCGGCGCGATTTAATTGTACATAAGTTACTGGTTATTTATATCATATTTATAATTTTTTGATCATCGTTTTACGTGTTTTAGGTTTTACTCCGTGTTTACGTGCTTTAGGTTTTATCGTCTTTCAAACAAATATTCGTGTGTTTGTTTATGGCATGTTAAACGCCACTAAAATAAATAAATAAATAATTACACACAGACGAATATTTTACATAATTTTAACACGGGCACATAAATAAGTTAAATAAATAAGTTAAATAAATAAATAAATAACGATTAATAAATAAATAGAAATAAATAAATAAATGCGAATAAATAAGGCGGATTAAATAAATAAATAAATAATTATAAATAAATAATTATTCAAATTTTTTCTGGCCGAGCTTCTCCCGGGCGGTTTGGCTTGGTCCTCGGCGGGATTTGAGGTTGGAATCCACCACGCGTTCCAGAAAAGGTCTCCCCGGGTCCAAACTGTGGATATCTCGGGGTCAAGAAAATGCATGTATACCCTCTGCAACCCAGATATGTCTATGCCCTCTCGGAACGGACTCACATTTATTTTCCACTTCCGGCTGCCGGGTCTTCCTGTTCTGCTTCTGTCCTGCTCCCGTCGATCTCCGGATCGGGTTAAATTATCTTAATTCCCTATAACAACAATAAAAAAAAACATCACTAACGTTTCCTCGGAGCTTTCACCTCCGGTAGACCGACCGCACTCACACGTTTATGTGCGCCACCGATTTTAAAACACGGCCGTTAGATTTAGTTCGCGGCAGCGGGTCGTCTGATTCCCAAATTTTCTCTGGCCCACATGGCGGTCACCTCGTCCTATTTATGGGCTCAGCTCTGCCGGTTCCCTTTCCTATTCTTTTGTTTTCTCCTTTCCCTTCACATAGGTCGAGAACCGACTTCAAGGCCAATGCCAGTGCTCATTTCCCGTCTTAGTGTGTGTAGATGCACTTCGTCGGTGTTCTCCTCTCTCCACATACCATCCACACTTCCCCTTTCTTGGGGTGTGGACGGTAGGGGCGCTCTACATCCATCCCACTTTCCCCTTCTTCTCTTGGGACTGCCAACCTCGCCTTAGGTGCTCATTCCAGACGATATTTCTTTCGCCCGCGGCTATCGATCACCGTCAGAATGCAACACCACGCGAAAATTCGCCAATCGAATAGGGAGGGGAATATTCGCGAGCATTCCACACCAACACGTAAACAAACAAATTTTGGAAACAAAAAACTCGGACACGCTCCGCGGTGTTCACCCGGCGATCGGCCCTTGCCCCTTTGCTCCTGGGTTACCCCAACGTAGGCCACACCCACGGTAAGCATCCTGTTTTGTCCCTATCTTGAGCGTGTCGTTCTTCCCTTACAGCCGCAGGTCTTCGCATGGTAGATGCCAATAGGTTTCCCCGCCAGGTCCTCCAACTCGAACATGTTGTTCCCGACCGGCCTCCTGATTCGGCATCTCGCGAACTTCCGGGCGAACTTGGCGTTGTAATTCTTCCCGAAATCGCTAAGGGTGAAGTTACGCCGGAACACTTCTTGGCCTGGTTTCACGTGGAACTCACGGGCGCGCTTGTTGTATTGCCGGCTGCTCCGCTCGTAGGCCTGATGCAAGTGTTGGCTGATACGTTCGCGGATGATGTCTCTCTTGTTCTGCGAGTTCAACGCAACTACCTCATGATCCGTCATTGACCGCAGTTTCCTGGCCAGTTTGTAGCAGCTGCCGTGGAGGTACATCTGCTTCCCGAATACCGCGAAGAACGGCGTGACGTCTGTCGCTTCGTGGACAGAGTTCCTTATCGCGACTTCGATTTCCGGCAGATATGCGTCCCAGTCTCGGTGGTCCTGCTCCAAATATGTCCGGATTGCGGCCAGTACTGTCCGGTTTACCCGCTCTGCAGCGTTGCTTTGCGGCGAGTACACTGCCGTCCGCATATGCTGGACCCCGTACGCCTCCATCATCTCCTGAAAAGCTTTGGCAGTGAACTGCTTCCCATTGTCGGAGTGGATTACCTCCGGCACTCCAAACTTGAAAAACACCTCCTTCACCAGGAACTCGATGACGTTGGACGTTGTGGCTTCGTTCATGGCCTTCAGGAATGTGAATTTGGAGAAGTGGTCTGCTACTACAAATATCCAGGCCTTTCCTCGCTTGGATCTTGGATATTTGCCTAGGAAATCTATGCAGAGTTTCTGGAATGGCCTCTCAGTCACCACTTCCTGCCCTATCCCGACCTGTGTGCGGTAATTTGGAGCCTTCGACTCCTTGCATTGGATGCATTGCCCCACAAAGTCTCGGACTTGAGTCGTCATCTTCGGCCAGTAATATTGCCGCTGGAGTCGCGGCAGCGTCTTCCTTACGCCTCCGTGTCCTGACGTCGGTTCGTCGTGGGCCGTCGCGATCAGGCCAGCTGTGAGCGAGGCTGTGATCCACAGCTTCCAAGACCCTCCTTCGACTTCCTCCTCCAATCTGTCGAATCCGCTGCGTTTGAAGACGAGGTTCCCTTCCACTCGGACATCCGGCAATCGATCCTGATTCTCCAGAATCTCATCCCGAATCTCTTTGTACTCCTCAGATTCGAACTCCGTCGTGGCGAACCCGAGAGCATCGTCGGCATCAGCTCCTCTACGCATCTGGACAGCGTGTCGGCCACAACGTTTTCGGATCTCTTCCGGTGCGCTATCTGGAAGTCGAAGCTCTGCAACCTGAGTGACCATCGTGCCAGGCGCCCACTAAGGTCTTTCATGGTCATCAGCCACTTCAGACTGGCGTGGTCGGTGATGACCGTGAACTGCATCAGTTCCACGTAGGGCCGGAACTTTTCGATGGCAAGTACGGCAGCCAAGCACTCCTTCTCCGTCACAGAATAATTTATCTGATGTTTGTTTAGCTTTGCGGAGAAGAAGGCAATCGGACGTTCGTTCTTTTCCTCATCGTATTGGAACAGGACTGCTCCAACTCCATGGTGCGACGCGTCGCACTGGACAACGAACGGCCTTCTAAAATCGGCGTGAACCAAGACAGGAGCCGAGGTAAGTGCCGTCTTTAGAGCCTGTATCGCGTCCTTGGCCTCGTCGTTCAGCACTAATCGGGTGTTCTTTCCTTTTTCAGTGCGTCGGTGAGCGGGGCCGCCATGGTCGCGAAGTCCTTGATGAACCGGCGGTACCATCCCGCTGTTCCCAGGAAGCTTCGTAACTCCTTCACCGATTTCGGCTCCGGAATCTTTTGGATTGCGACGATCCTGTCCCCATCCATCCGAAGTGTCCCTCCACCGATTATGAACCCGAGGTATTTCAACGCCCTGTAGCAAAATTTTGATTTTTTTAAACCTATCGTCAAATTCGCTTTTTTCAGGCATTCCGCTACCAACCGGAGATACTCTAGATGGGTCTCGAAGTCTGGTACAGGTACACAAAGACGTTCGATCTCAACCGCGCTGGAATCACCTTGTCCATCAGTCGACATAGCCGCTGCGCCGCATTGCACAGGCCAAACGGCATCATGGCGAACTGGTACAAGGGCCTCCCCGCAACCGTAAACGCTGTATATGGACGGCTTTCAGGATCCAACTCCACCTGCCAGAATGCGAATTTCAAGTCGACGCTTGAAATATAGTAGGTCTGCTCGATTCTGGACAGGATTCCCTCGATGCACGGCAGCGGATAAGCATCCTTCACGGTGAGGTTGTTCAGTTTCCGTGCGTCTAAGCAGAACCTATTTTGTCCGGCCTTCGCACCACTGTCGTGCGGTTACTCCACGGACTCTCGCTGACCTCGATCACGCCCAGCTCCAGCATTTTGTCGTCTTCGGCCCACACAATCTCCTGCATCGCTGGCGATTGTGGATAATGCCGATCCTTAAACGGCTCAGCGCCTTCCACGAGCTGGATCCGATGTGTCTCCACCGATGTCTTACCCAGACCGACGTCCTCGAACGCTAGGAACTCTTTCTTTACCGCTTCCTCACGATCGACGTGTACTTGTCCATGCGGACCCGAGCTCTCAGCATTTCACGGCTGCCTTTTCCCAGGACATTAATGGACGCGCCTGTGTCCAGCAAACCGGAAATGGGCTTGCCATGTATCCGGACCTCGCAAACACCCTGGATCACCTCCCATGCCCCGACGAACGGCTTCAACCACGGCACGTCGCGTCTGATGCCTCTGCCGGAATCGTGATCTGGTCTTTAAAAGCCTCCGGCTGACGCTCCGCATCCCGTCTATCTGGTGGTTGGCAAATATTCGGTCCGAACCTCAAGGTACTTCTGCATCCGTTCCTCCGCTGGTAAGTATCTCAGCTTATTGCTATTCTTAATGACGATTTTATACTCTCTACTATAGGTTTAATTGTTGGTGGCTTCGTGGAAGGTTACTGTCGGTTGGACCTGTACTTCGAGCGCGGGTCTCCACCTTTCCGGCGCTCGTCCTCCCGATTCCCGCACATACGGGCAGTTCGGTGTGATCACCTCGGGCTTCCCGCAGCGGTAGCAGAAGATCTTCCCTCCGACGATGACGCAGTCACGGTGTCCGTGGTCCGGCTGCCCGCAGTTCCAGCAACTAATTCGCTGCCTGGAAACTTCCTCGATGTACGGCTCCGGCTCTCCCGCTTCGCCGTCGATGACTCCATCGCCACTTCCTCCACCTGTCGTCCGCTCGACGGAAACTTGGCCGGCGGCGGTATGAGGCTCGGCTGTCCCGCTCCCGCCTCATGAAGGCCTCCTCCACTTCGAGGCACTCCTCTCGCAGCTGGTCCACGCTGTACACTCTCAGGCATAAACAACCGGGCGACCTCGGCGGTAAGTCCCTTTTTAACTATGCGGATCATTTCACCTCCGGTATCGGTGCCAGCAGTCTGTTTCCCAGCCGCCGCATCGCTCGGAAATAATCCTCGACGGACTCGCCTGGCTGTTGCCGTCGATCTTGGAGTGCTCGTCTGCGCTCGAACTCGCCTCCGATGCCCGGAACCCTCGCCACCAGTTCTCTTGAGGTCCTCCCATGTCTGCGGAGGCTCTCTTTGACATATTGCCAGTACCACTCGGCAGCCTGGCCTCGCATCAGCTGGTAGAAGCTACCCAGCACCTGGTCCCAGGAACACCGAGACTGCCGCTGCAGGTATTCCACGCGGAACACAAAGTCTTCCACGGCGAGCTTATTTTGGTCGCCGTCGAAGAAATCTCCCACTTCTCGATCCTGACGCCTCTAACCGAATCTCTTCTCCTTTCAGGACCTCGGAGACCCTCCGAGCTACCCCTTCGAGCCTCACACTCCGTCTGGAAACGCTGCTGCTCTATATCCACCGGCGCCGACATTCCTCTCCGCGAGTACTTCGCTTGCTCTTGGAGGTTTGGGTGGAGCCCTCCAAGGATTCTGTCCCTCTGGCCGGGTCTTGGGATATGCGCCCGTCGCCTCCTGGCATCCTCGTGCTCCTGCATGCTCGTGACCACCACAGGGGTCGCCTTGCATCGCCTGCTGCTGCATCGACTGCACGGCTGCTGCCGTTTGCTTCAGCGGCTGGACCACCTCGTTGATCATCGCCATCATCTCGAGGAAGCCTTGGCGAATCTCCTGTTGCAACGTCCGACTGACGTTGTCGGACATCGCCGCCCTGTGCGTGTCGTACGCCTGAGCCACCGCAGCGTTTACCGTCGACGCGATATCGCTCGGATTCCCCGGGGAGAGATTTCCCAGCTAGCCGGCTGCACCCTGCCGTGCCATCTTCCGCTCTGAGTTGCTGCCCTTCCGGCGGGGGAGTTCTAGTTGTCATCTTATCAGCTCCGGACCGCAAGTTATATCTCCTAACCATGAACCTACTCTACCTGCTAATTTCTGTTCCTTACACTAAACACGCTTTCTTTTCCTTTTCTAGACGAAAACAACAAAGCCAAAAAACGGAAACTCAATTGGACAAAGGGGGAAAAAAAGGAGTGATGCCTAACCGGAGCTTTCCTGCGTCTTTCATCTACCTCTGCGATCGAGTTTTATGCCATGGCGAGCTCCATCGGATCCTCTATCTCTTCCTGGAAGATAGGGCATGGGCGCTCACATATCTACTCTGCTTCATGTCCAGTTGCGCCGCGGATGCGCTTGCCAGTTCTTTGGCCGTCCCGGGTGCATCGCATGGTGAACCTGTGTTCCCATCCGGAGACCAGCCATTCCCCCGCGCACATTCGCGCCGCAACCCATCCCATTGCGAGTCCTCCGTTCGCCACCAGGCACCGAACGGGTCGCAAAACTAGCTGGCGGTATCCGCCGCTAGCGACATACCCTTCGCTTGGAGGATCTCTACACTTTAGGTGAGTACAACGACAAAATTTACTACAAATATGAACAATTACTTTGTGGTTTATTTTTTTCCACATCCAGGTCTTTCCGCGTCGAGCAATTATGATCGGCTTTTTGGATAGCCGACATAAGCCATCGCACGCGTTCCAACCTGGTCTGCCGGCACCACGTGGATTCCATTCCCCACTGGATTTTTATTTGTATCTACTTTTCCGCGTATGGGCTCGAATGTCCATTTTAGAGGACCTTCGCCACCCCATTCCTGGTTTAAAATTGGGCGCCATTATGTTACGGCCTGCTGATTTCGATGGGGCAAGGCCGGCTAGCCAGTCATCAACAGGGCGGATTCTTCCCCTGTGCCCACAGGTCGCACCATAAATTCCACTCGGCATGGAATCCACAAAAACAACAAAGAAACATCAACAGAAAACAAGTGAAGGACGACACGACGCAGATTTGGGTCTTCGATGGAAAGGACCCTGACGCACCCTCCCTACCAAGGATCCGTCTATTTCCCATTTGAGGATCTCCTCATCGGCTTCCTCCAGGTTATCGGCTCATCCGTTCGTCTTCCCCCCCCTAATTAATACACTAGCAATTCATCGTTATAATCTTTACTTATTTAAATATATTATACTAAATAACATTTTCCATTTTTCCAAAATTTTAGGCTTCCATCGCCCTGGGCCAAAGCAAAGACGATACAAAAAAAAAGACGACGAAAGAGCTGGAGAGGACAACAAAGACGCGAAACTACTGCACGGGTATTGACATATTATAATATTATAATTAATAAAATTAATAAACCCTCATTTCACTTCAGAAT